>NC_133773.1:68578928-68634688 GCF_003597395.2 Chelonoidis abingdonii
CTCCCACCTGCTGCCTGAGAGATTCCACCAGTAGGCACCTTTCACATTGGATGCCCCCCCGAGCCTGGATATCAGTAAGTGGAAACTGCAAGCTACAGTCTTTGCAAAACCACACCAGAATCTGGGTAGAAGCATCCATGCTGTGGTGCTCTGTCTGGCTACAGGTGCAGCTGGAGAAGACAGAAGCAGTGCTGGCACAGGTGTTGCGGGTCTTCCTAACCATCGTAAGCCTCCCTCTGTCAAACTCCCTCTCAAACTCCCCTGTCTACAGCTCCTGTCCGCTTTGCTCTGCTTTAAAGAGAAAGGTTTTGGATGTAGTTTGGTTTATAGGTTTTCAAGGGATTAACAGGTCATGGATAAGACCAACAAGGGACCCCCACTCCCTTCCTACTCCCCTTTCAAACTCCCTTGCGAAACTCCCTGTTAGCAGCCCCCTGGTCGCTTGTGTGCGGCTTTATAAAGCCCTGGCCTGAGTGAATGCCCCGCCCACTGGTTAAGGCTGAACCAATTACCAGAGGCTTCTAGCTTTCAAACCTTCCTTTGTCACTCAGCCTCCAACTGCCAGCTACAGCACACGGTCCTTCAAACAACCAATACAAACAAACAGACTGACAAACACAAGCTCAGCACACAGTAAGTAACCCCCAAACACAAACAAACACACACACTGTAGTCAGTCACTTACCCCACAGATGCTGTATTTGCTCCTCCTCCACCTGGAGAACTCCCTTGCGAAACTCCCTGTTAGCAGCCTCCTGTTCACAAAGAAGTTGGGAGGACCCCCGTCACCACCCTCATTGACTCAGGGTGTAGACAAACCTTTGTCCACCAGGAACTTGCCCTGGCCTCTGAGCAGACTCTTGGGGAGTTACAGATCCAGTGCATCCACTGGGACATCAGGCTGTACCTCAGGGCCTGGGTCCCCCTTACCATAAATGGGGTTACCCAGGTAATGATGGTGGGACTGGCACCCACACCTGTCTACACTGTCATCCTGGGTCATGATTGGCTGGATTTTGTTGGAGTGCTCTGGGCCCTACTGCTCGAAGCGATGCCTAAACAGGAGGCCCTCAAGAGGAACTCACCTGAGAATGGTGTGACTCAGGAAAAGGGGCCCAACTCCAATGACCCACCCACCCTCACACCTGATCAGAACCACCTGGAAGGTGCAGCCTCCCAACCTGGCTTTGCATACTTTAGTCGGGAACAGAGGAAAGATCCTACTCTCTGCCACACCAACGAACAGTTGACCCGAGTTGATGGCCCGCTCCTTTGCGCCTGGTGACCAAGTGCTCCTTCTGCTTCCCTCTGAGGAATCAAAGCATTTGGCTCACTGGCAGGGTCTCTACAAGATCATTTGCCAGATGGGCCCTGTCACTTATGAAATTAAACAACTGGATCACCAGAAGAAAAAAACATATATACCATGTAAATCTCCTAAAACTATGGCAGGAGCATGAGGGGCTACTCATTGCCCCATACACCCCTGAACCGGCACTGGGTCCTCAGGCAAAGGGGACCCGCAACAATGGTGAACACAGTTAGGTGATATCTTCACCGCTGAGCAACAAGCAGGCCTTCTGCCTGTTAAGAGTTTTCCCCAAGACCTTCACCATGATGCCCGGCCAGACCACCCTTCCCCACCATGTCATTCTGACAAAATGTGGCAAGATGGCCAGGGAGACTTCCCGCCCCTTCTCCAGCAAATGTGGGAAATTGTAAAGGAGGGGGTCCATGTGATGTTGGAGCATGGCATCATAGAAAGTTCTCAGAGTGAGTGACGGAGCCCTATCGTCCTTGTCCCAAAGCTCAATGGGACCTGCCAGTTTTGAATGCCATTTTGAAGTTTGATGCGTACCCAATGCCCTGCATCGATGAGTCCACTACATTACAACCCTGGATCTCACAAAGGGATACTGGCAAATCCCCTTGGACCCAAGCTTGAGAAAAAAAACAGTTTTTGCTACCCCGGCCAGACTATATCACTTCACCCGGATGCCGTTTGGCCTCCACCGAGTCCCGGCGACCTTTCAGCGCTTGATGGACCACATCCTACAACCACACACCATGTATGCCATGGCCTACTTGGATGATGTTGTGATCTATGGCTGCCATTGGGAAGATCACCTAAACCAGGTGGTGGCTGTCATCTGAGCTCTGCATGCCGCCAGACTTACCACAAATCCCAAGAAATGCCAGATTGGGTGGCAAGAAACCACATACTTGGGGTATACCCTGGGCAAAGGGCAGGCACGGCCCCTCGCTGGAAAAGTCCAAGCACTCCAGGACTACCCAACCCCAACCACAAAGAGGCAGGTGTGTCATTTCTTGGTCTTGGCCAGGTATTGCTGGTGGTTTGTACCTCACTTTTTGTGTCCATTGCCACCCCACTAATGGGGCTCCTAACTAAAGACAGCCCCCACCGAGTCTGCCCATCAGACGAGTGTGAGGAAGCCTTCTGAACCCTCAAGGAGAGTCTGTGTAGCGAGTCAGTGTTGTTCAGTCCCAACTTCAAACAAAAATTCATTGTTCAGACCGATGCTTCAGGAGCGAGACTTGGGAAGGTCCTTTCTCAGGAGGTAGGAGGTGAGGAGCACCTCATCAGCTATCTCGGTCGGTAGCTATTCCCAAGAGAAAGGAACTACTCTACCACTGAGAAAGAGGCTCTCGCAGATCTCATGTGGAGAATGTGAAACCATGTATGGAGGTCTAGAGATTGGCTTGATGACTGGACAAAGGGAATCTTTCCCCCTGTACCAAAGAAAGGGGCTATATAAGCAGCAACTATTGTGTGATCTTCCAGATATTGCACATGAGTAAAGTACTGCTCTCTGTAATTCAGGAATTGTATGACCAAATAATAGAAGCAGAATTACAACAAGCTGGTTTCAGAAAGAGACAAGGCACTTATGACCAAATCATGAATATCTGTCATATCCTTAAAACTGTAGGTAGCGTAGTCACCCCCTGATTGTGTTTCACCACTAGCTCAAGCCCAAGTACTGAACTGAGCAAGGCAGTCAGCTCTCTGAAGCTGTAAATTTAACATCCAGTTGGGAAGGCAGGCAGGCTCTGGCTTGCTCTAGCTGAATAGGGGAGAGAGGGCTGAGACTGGGCCTTTATATGGTGCGCTCAGATGACAAAACAACCTAGGGTAACCCGCAGTAGAAAAGGGAAGGGAGTCCTGTGGCAATCTGGCTTAGGTCCCCAAAGGGACCTCTGAGGATCCCTGTGAGGGATATAGAGTCACTGCTTAACCCTGCTCAGCTCAGTTTAGATTCAAAGTGCCAAGCTCCAAAGTTCACCAGGCAGAAGGAACATTGAGTCCGAGCGAGTGTGGGGCAGGGCTCCCACCAGCAACTGCAGCCTGCAAGAGACTTCATGAGACACCTATTTCTCAGAAGAGATTCACTGCATGAAGGCATATGTATGAGAAAAGGGGTGTATGAGTCTTTGCGCAGTTTGTGTGAGGGTGCATGAGGGAGAGGTAGTTGTCTTTATGAGAAGGGGTGCATGAGGGAGAGGTATTGTCTTTATGAGAAGGGGTGCAGAGAGGGAGTGTGTCAGAACTTGTAAGTATGTGCATATGGAGAAGGGTTATGTACATTTAAGAGGCACATATAAGTGTGTGCCTGGGTGAGGTGTATGAATGTACGTGGGAGTCATGCATATATATACTTGTTGGGGGTACAGGGGTTGTGTATGTGTTTAAAAGCAGGCCTCCCTGCATGCTCTAGTGCATATGTGTTGTATGCATATGGGGCATGGGTAAGGAAGGAAGACCTTTATGAGTGACCACAAACTAATCTAACTTGTCATGCCAGTAGAGCTTAATGGGAGTGAATTGTATGTGGGAGTACCTGGAAAATTTGTGTGTAAAAGTCAACAACAGCACCACATTCATCCAAAGACAAATGTCCTGGTGGGCTCTGGCCCCACCAGGTGGACTCTGCCTGAACTAAGGTTCATGCTTTTCCATTCCATGCTGTCACAGATAAATGCTTTCTGAGAGGGAAAAGCCCAGACCATGGCTCCTCTACCATCCACCCTGGCTTCCTCTTCAGCTGGTCCATTTCCTCTGTCACCTGCACTCCCCTCCCACCCTGCAGCCACTCCTCACTCTCCCATTCAGTCCAGGTGCATCGCAGCACATCACACACACTGGCAATGAACATGCTACAAGCCAGACAGCCAAATGTTCCCAGCATATACCCTGCCAGAGGGCCCACTGTAGAGCAAACTGAAATTTAAGGCTGAAGATCACATAGTCTACGAGCATGGGTAGTGGCCACCATCATACTAGGCACCAGCTTGCTCCACCCTGTGCCCCGAGCCTTATACTGAGTTGGTGCCCAGCTGAGCTCACTGGGGTAGGTATAGGGATCTCCACAACCTCACTCCAGTATAGGAGCGTTTACAGCAGCCAGCAATGAAGGGCAGAGCAAGACTTCCATGGACTCAGCAGCCTCTCACAGGGTTGAGAGAGAAAGACCAAGGGCTACCAGTCAAATAGTGGGGTATGAGAAAGGGAAAGTGGTATGAGATTGAGTGGAGGGTCTGTGAAACTGTGCAAATTCTACTCCCACTGCAGTCAGAGTGTGGGCTGCTAGAGGGTTTCAGTGTGATCCCTTGCAGGTGAACTATTCCTGGGGCCAGGCCATTAATGGGTCACCCTGGCTCCTGCACAGAAGCAAATCTTCTAACAGAAAGCAGCCTACAGCATACATCCCTACTGATAAGGTATATAAACATTTCATCTTTCAATGAAGTACACTTGTGCTGATTGGTTAGGCTGTACACTCCAGAGCATGGGAGAGGAATGACTCAGAGAGAAGCTAGGCTCTTCTGAGCTGGGGACATGCAGGCTGGATTGGTAACAATCCATGCAGGCTGGATTTCAGCAGGCTGCTCAGAGAGGGGATTCCACTGCACACCTCTCTTTTCCATGACAGTGTTGCATTAAAATTAGTTAATTTGCAGTAGCCAGGGAAATGGCAGAGGCTAAGCTTCAGGGCTGGAGCCATCAGTGTAGGAGGAGGGCAATCCACTGTGGTTGCAGATTGTCACAAGTGGTCTCTGGTCAGAATCATACCCTCTGTTTTTTGTAAAGCCTTGGGTCCTCACAACACTGCAGAGGGAAAGGGAAAGGTATTTGCTAATTTTGCCGTTAATTTCAGTCTTTAATTCAGAATGATTATCTAATCCTTTTATGGTAAAGTAGTGTTAGTAGAATCAATTAATCTATTTTACACTGCTTATTATGTTTCTCCCTTAGGGGATTACTACTTAACTCATGTGTTGGAAGAGCTGGTGGTATCAGTTGCTAATGAGATAGATTATTTAAAGTGATTGAATAGTAATAATATTAATTATCTTTGGGGAAGCTTTAGCTTCCCATTGTAAAACTAAGTTTCAATTCATTCACCTTATCAAGAAAAAACATAAAGGAACCAGTTCCCCATAATGTCACCACTTTTGCATGGGTAGAATTTTTTTTTTTTTTGAGGGGGAAGAAAAAGGTGTCTCAATAGATGTTTGTCAAAAATATCTTTGTCATTGCACATATTTTTGCAGGTTTTATGGGGTAAAGTTCAAAGAAACAAATATGGAGCAAATTTCAAGTATGAAACCTTCTTTCAATAAAGTTTATTCAATAAAGAAAACATGCAGAAGTCAGCCTTATAGTCTGATCATGTTTTATTCTAAATAGGGAGAAAATACAAAAACTGCAACAACTTACCACACAGAGAAGTTGATTATAAAGTACCCCTCTGGCTCATGACTTTTGGCTGGATACAACTGAGAAGTATTGTTAGGTAGTTTTCCTTTTGTAAATAGAATACAATAAATGGCATTCATCTTTGTTATTTATCCAGTGACTACTTTTTAAATAATCTAAAAATAAATTTCTGATTCTTCATACTTTGAATGAATCCCTTGACCTGTCATATGCCTGGATACATAATTGTTATACCTGTTTGTGTAGCAATTTGTGGATATTATAACAGAGAGATCACTAAAAACAAACATCTTTCTGCTTGAGTATACTACTGTATATAAATGCTGTACTATAATAATGCTATGTAATTTATAACTTTTCCTGGTATGTAATATTTGCTTCTGTGAATTAGCCGTTTCTTTAGATCTATTTACAAATTCCTTTTAAAATACAGATCAAGTTCTTAAATAAAGAATACTAGTAGACAATATCACACAACATTAAATAATATTTCCCTATATTCAAAATTGACAATGATTACTAGAATATTAATTGAAATTTGAACCTAGACCAGTAGAGACTAGATAATCTATGGATTTCATACACAAATAATTAGCTACCCAATTGCATTTCCATGTATACTGCTTATTGTTTAACTACATTATAAAACTCAATTACTGCAAACCCACAGTGGTCACCATTATTTTTATTTAGTAGGCAGCATTTTTGCAATACCTGACTAGAGACTAATGGTACACAAGGGAACATTTGTAATAGTTCCATGTGACTGATTTTAGAATAAGATTGGCTGATTGAAAATGGAGACAAGTCTGCAGCCATCTGGGGTTTAATGGTTTTCATTATGCTACACTTCATGGGCTTTTGGAAATTCATGGCAGCAGTGGATAGGACTCAAATCCCTTTTCCAAGACAAATCATAGATACCTACTACTTAGGTTATGTCAACACTGTGAGCTGGGGGTGTGATTCCCAGCTTGAGGGGACACCCGCATCTTAGATCTAATTGAGCTAGCACACTCTAGATACAGTGTAGCCATGGCAGCACAAGTGGTGGGAAGGGTTAGCTGCTCCAAATACAGACCTATCCAAGACCCTGGGACAGGGGTGGGCAAACTACAGCCTGGGGGCCACATCCAGCCCTTCAGACATTTTAATCTGGCTTTCAAGCTCCTGAAGGGGAGCAAGGTCTGGGGCTTGCCCTGCTCCGCATGTGCTGGGACTCCATGTACCCCCTTAGGCTCCTATGCAGAGGGACAGCCTGAAGGCTCCGCACGCTGCACCTGCCCCAAGCGCTGCCTCCACCATTCCCATTGGCCGGGAACCATGAGCATTCATGGTCTGCCATACAATTTCCATACCCAGATGTGGCCTTTGGGCCAAAAAGTTTGCCCACTCCTGCCCTAGCACATATCAGGGTGACCAGCCCATCCTACCACTCAGGTTGCCATGGCTACACTACCTTGTGTGTTAGCTCAGTTGGAGCTGGCATAGGTATGTCCCCTTCAGCTGAGAATCATGATCAAAATGTAGATATACCTTTATTTTGGCAATGTGACTCACCAGCCAGCACACTTCCTTGTGGCTACGTGCAGCATTTTTTCCTCCGTAGTCTTGCCAACCAGGTCTGCTGGTGATCCCCATTTGCCTTGTGATTCAGCTGTCCAGTCAGGTCACCTTTGGTCTCACCACTTTCAAGGTAAGCTAGGGGTTTTCACCCAATATTCCCAGGACCTGACAGCAGATTGAAATCCCTGGTCCAGGCCCGATAGTCCTTCTGCCCGTGAGGTTTTCTGCTTATCTTCCCATTGATGCTGCAGGAGAAGCCTACGCCTGCCTTTACTGTGGGTTCTGGCCCAGGGATCCTTGTAGTAAACGGTTAAGAGCTATCTTGTCAGACCTCTTGCTTCTTCCCAGGATGACTTCCTATGTTTGGTAACCTTTTCCTCGGCAGGCTCCTTCTCAGTGAGGGTCTGCCCTAGAATCAAGCCACTAGTCTCAATTCTCAAGGTAACAAAGGAAAGGAAACTAACTTAACAGAAATAAGGAGTGGCACTAGCCCTCTATTCTACCAGGATCCTCCAGCTATCTGTCCTAGTTCTGTGCTCACAGACCACCTAAAGTAGCTTGGCTCATTTCTGTGTTCCTTTCAGAGAGCTGAAGATAAAGTCTGTCCACTTCCCCAAGCTCAGTACTTCTGAACAGAGCTTGTCCCTTTTAAGACTCCTTCTCCAAGATTAGCATGCCTCACATGGGTGGTGGGGCTGCCTGAGCCCACAGTTACTCTAATTCCTCCTGGCTTGGTAAAGGATTTGTATACCCCAACCACATACTTAAGGAAAATCCCCAGTAGTTGATAGGAGTTGTGTTTATATGGTAATTCAGTTCAACACTTCTGTCTCTAAGAGAAACATGGTAAGCATGCACACCAGTTTATTACACAATAAATACGATAACTGTCTGATTGTTTCCATTTACTATATAGTAGGTAGTATATCTGCTACATTAGCAATTAAAAACTAAGGAAGAAAAAGAAAAGGTGTTTAAAGCTGAAAATTATTAAGCAGAACATAATGAAATAACATTCAAGCATTAGTAAAGAAAGATGTTAGGCTAAAGTATGTCAAATTAATTTTGGTTGCAGATTATTTTGCTACATCCTATTAGAAGAATGTTTCTTTTTGGTCTGGTACTGATTCAATAGAAACTAATTGAGAGTACAGTATGTCACAGGCCTTTTTGAGCTCCTTCCAGCTTCCTTTGGGAAATTAAGGAAAAAATTAAAATCAGGAATGGGTGAACTGTTTCTTCTCATTCCTACTTATTTTAGAAAGTGATGAATTGATCTGTTCTTGTTTATCCACTTACACAAGTACAATATTGTGTAAGTCTCATTTCCAGATGCCTGTTAGGCACAAACAGCTATATGACAGTCTACTGTAGGGCTAAATGAGTCAAAGCACCTGACCTCAGCTATCAAAGCTAAATAGGAAAGATTCAAACTCATGTACATGCAACCACACCAGCAGATACCAAATTCAATATTTAATAAAACAAATTGAAAAAAGTGGATATGAACAGATATTGGGTTTCTCAGGAATAACGGAACTTTGGTTATATAAGCCTGATTTATTTACCTCTCTTCTCCAAACTCCTGGCCCTGGGAACAAGAGAATGGGGCTCAGAATAGCCATAGCTTACAGCTGTGCATGTTGTGCAGTGTCCAGGGAAGCGGTGTGGTCCAGTGGCTAGAGCATGAGACTGATCCTCAAAAGCTCGAGGCTCTATTTCCAGATATGGCATGGATTGCTTTGTGGCCTTGGGTACTTCACTTTCTTCCTTGGAGAAACTGAGGCAGCGGAGTTAATATACTCATCTTTGTGAAGTACTTTGTGTTTTCTGGAGGATGAATGATTATTATACAGCTAATCTCTCTTTGCTTCACAGATGTCTGAATGTTGTCTTTATACCAGTGCATGAGAGTTCACACCTTCTAGCACTCCAAGTTTGGGATCTGAACGTTATAGCCAAGTTTCAAGTGAAATATATGTAATATAATGAATTTCACGTGTTTTTGATGTAAGACACTTCAACGAGGCTTGCCCAAAACTGGGTCTAGGATTAGAAAATTTAGCAAGCCTTTCAAACTTGGGCCTAATTGAACATTAGGATTGGCATAAAGAAGGGAAAAAGCAAGTTTTCCTTGGTTTGATTGTGTCTTTTCCTCTTTAAGCAAAGATAATATGAAGGAGCCACAATGGGATTTAGATTGTTATATTTACTGAATATATACAACTGCAAAATTTAGCTAAACATACCCTTCTACTCTGGTTGCATTCTGGCAGCTTCCCAAACACACAATATGGAAAGGATCACCTTATGTTGAAATGTTTCCAATTAATATTATGTTTTTAAAGATAAGGGTGCAATAAAACCCAACTTAGTTTTCAGGTTTGAGCCTCTCAGTCCGTTACAGAACATTTATTTAGTAGAGGTCCAATAGGAAACACTTTGAATAATATGCCAAACTTTATTTAAAAACAAAAATGAAGCAAACAAAAACTACAGTCATGCTTACATTCAAAGATGAAATAGCATAACAATGGGTGATCATCCATTTATAAAGTGAAGTACAGCCTTATAATCCTGGAAACTAATATTTAATGTTAACTGGAGCTTCCCCACAATTTAGTAAAACTATTCCTTTAATACTAAATTAACATAAAACTGTCCTTTACCATAATTCTGTTTCTTCCACTTTCTTATTTCTACTTTCTTGACATTGACCATTATTTAAATTAATGTCTGCACCAATGTTTTTCTCATACTATCAATAGACAGCATTTAAATAAAATTCACAATTCTCAAAAACACGCATTAAAAACCTTGCTTAAGCTATTTATACATAAATGGTAACATATCTCTGAGTCATGTCCTTGCTAACTCTTACTTTCTCATTACACACTCTCTCCAACCTATCTCTAACTTTCTCACACTAACAACTTCAGTTTCCCATACTCTTCTACGGTTAGGCTAACTTAAGACCCAAACCTAATTTCCATTTATTTCTTAAGCCCCAAACCATCCTATAGGCTACACACTATGGGGTTCACAACCTACTGAGAGATACTACACTATTTTCATACACAACAGGTTTCACTGCAAACATTTCATACAGCTCTAGTATAGAAGTAATTTGTATCTCTGTTTTTAGCCACCGTCTTCTATGGCTAGATCTTTGAAACCCCATGCAAATGTTTACTGGTAGCATAGCAAATGGTGCCATCTCACAGTTTTCAGGTGGAAGGAAGCTGTGTGGGTCATGGAATGGAGCCTGGGAATGAGGTAGTTTGGGATAAATATGGCCTGAAAGACAGGGGCAACTTCAAGCCTGCTGTAAACATGTGCATTGACATAAGGGGCATTATGACAGCTTACATCCAAGAATGAACTTGGCCTTTTATGTCTTGTTCTTATGCAACTTTTTTTTTTAAACAAGGTGCTGTGGCTAGTCAGTCTCAACAGCCATTTTAAAAAGAAGTTCACATCCCCCTGCAATGCGTTCACTAAGAAAGAGCTGTCCTTGAACAGCCTTCTAATGATGCTAGTAAATGAAGAAATACAAAGTTTCTCAAGAATGATGGAATGAGTTGTGTTGCTTTCCAATGGACTATATGCAAATATTTCACATACAGAATACTAAAAATGGGGCAATTAGCAGTAACATTCTATCTGGTAAGTGAATGTGTTTTAGAAATCCCAGATGATACCATTTAATGCAATGCACTTATACAGCAGAAAATAAAGTGCAGTATGATTCCTCAATTAAGTACTCTACTAGACATGCAAATACTTTTGGTGCTATCATTTCTGTAGTTTTACTTGTTTTTCCTCCTTAGTTTCAATTTTTTCCCTCTCTCTATATTGGGCATAAGAGAGGAGGTAGAAGAAATAGTAGTATTGTACTGTAGTTACTTTCCCTTAGGAAGTTTTGTCATTAGTTGTCTACTCTTTTTAGCAAACAAGACAATTTGTACTACTGGAAAAATGCAAAACAGTTATTTACATACAATTCTATGTGGAAGTATTTAATTAACAAGATAGTAGGACTTTAGCTGAAGCTGAAAACTAGAATTATATCGCCAATGGATGTTGTAGTACAAGAAAAAAATGGCCAGAATAACCTCATTGATTTCATGGACAGCATTTTCCTAAAGATGCTACTGTACTACAACTTCAGTAGAGCTATGCCATTTACACCAGCTGAAGATTTGGCCCCATGCTTTCTTTCTATGTTGCCACTCTAGCACTAAGAAAATAAAAGATCAAGTTGGGGCAGAATGCTGCAGATTTCAGTGGGAATATTACAGGAATAAATGAAGCACTGAAGGAATTGGCCTTAAACTGCAACTTCAGGGGACATTCTAGCCACTACACACAAAACATATCCTTGTTCTTATAAACAGAGGATGATACCCTATTCAATTCCTCTTTTTTGAGCTTAGTCACATGAAAACAGACTGGAGCACAAAGAAGAATCAGTTTGCATTTATGCTGGGTATTTTCCTATTCACAGGGCTGAAAATATCAGTCCAATAACTGAAGCAGTCCAACTCTAGGATTTTGTTGATGCCATGGTAGGTAGAGTTATGGTGATGAATCTCACGATGGACCATGTGATATGGGCATCAGGCATGCTGTGTATGAGCCATTACAACTATTGTGTAACATTTGGGCAGTGTTTTTGCTCTTTAAAAACACCACTGTTCATTCTTTCTACTCTGAAGCACCAGCAACTACAACTCTGATTGCTGCTTCTGTAAGCTTTTAGATCTCAGGGCAGATCTAGTCTTTAAAATGCTGCATCAGTGCAGCTGCGTCACTGTAGTTGCATAGCACTTAAGTGAAGATGCTCCTATGTGTCGTAGCTTCCTACTCAGATTTGAACCTTAGCGTTCATAACCTGAGAAGCTAGCATGAACCCTCTAAGCCTAATCACCAGCTTAGATCTGATAGGCTGCCACCAACCAGGAATTTCAGCGCCTGGTACACTTGGGTCCCCCAAAACTTCCCTGTGGGACCCCAAGACTCAGATGCCCTGAGTCTCCTAACAAAGGGAAATAAACCATTCCCCCCACCTCTCTCCCACCCAGAATTTCCTCTCTGGGCTAACCTGAGAGTTACTGATGCAACCTCTTTACATCACAATACCAAGAAGCATGTCTCCACTCACTTCCACAAAGAGACACCCAACAGACAGAAACAGAAAAGATTTCTATCTCTCTTCCCCCTTAGCTTCTTCCCCGCCCTGGACACTAGGAGAGTAAACACAGAGAGCAGTTTCCTCCCCCGTCTCCTTTCTCCCACAAATTTCCTGGGGATCACTAGAGAAAAAAAAATCAACAGTTTAAAAAAAAACTTTTAATAAAAAAAAAGAAAGAATAGAATAACAGTTCTCCTGTAATCTAGATGGTAACATACGGGTTTTCAACTTAATGAAATGAATAAACAAGAAATAGAAAGGGATAAAAGCCTTATCCAAAAAAATACAATTTTAAAGTACTATAGCCAACATACATAAGACTCCCAGCCAGATACACAGATGCAAATTACAGCAAACAATTTAAAAAGACTATACTTTTGCTACCTTTGTACTTTCAACTGGGAAACAGAAGATTAGAAGGATGGAAATAGATCCTCTCATAGCTGAGAGGAGCAGAACAGACAAAGCACCAAGACCACAAGAAACCCACAAATTCCCTCCCTTAAGCTTTGAAAAATCCAGTTTCCTGATTGGTCCTCTTGTCAGGTGTTTGGTTCCCTTTGTTAACCCTTTACAGGTAAAAGAAACATTAACCCTTAGCTATCTGTTTATGACATATGGTGATGAGAGCTTCTACTGTTGATCCATGAGAGAGGGGAGCTATGTCAATGGGAGAAGCTCTCCCACTGATGTAGCATTGTCTACACCAGGGGTTAGGTCAGTATAACTATATCACACAGGGGTGTGGAGTTTTCACACCCGAGTGACCAATGTAAGTGTGTACAGTAGACCTGGCCTTAGTAACTTTAGCACAGTATCTGCAGTGTTCGAGGTATTCCCTACAGTAGATACATGAAGGTTTATTTAATACTACAGATGATGATGTAAGCTTATCAATTTATCTAAGGCAAAATTAGCAAGATTTTCATGACAACCCTTGTAGTTACCATAATTCTCTTTGAACGAGTAGTGCTCTAATTCTGCAAAATCTAATTCATTCCCACCATTGTGTAATTCAGAAAGTGTCTTTATAGCTATAAAAAAAAAGACTATTGCCTTTTTGTGGCATTACAAAAAGCATGTTCCAGCTTTAAGGAGTTTGGGTAAATCAGAGTTTGCAGACTCTGTAATAAGAAAATGTACAGCCTAAAGTAGAAAGCAATGCTACTAACTTCTTTCAAAGAGCTATCTTAAGCTTTCTTCCATTCTCCCCTCAGATTTTGCTCTCCCTCCCACCTTCAGTTTACAAGGCAACCACTCTTTTCCTTGAAATTCAGCCTGAAAATACACATCTTCCATTAAAGCTCCTAATTTAATGCAACTACGTTAGAAGTGCTATTACACATAGATTTTTAAAAAAAATCATAACTACCTTTCTTGCATCATCCAAAGCTGTTTGTGGCTGTTGTGTCCATTTACATTGTAAACTCTATGAGGTAGGTACCAGGTCTTCCTCTGTTTTGTTTATACCCGAACATGCTGTCAACACTAAACCCAAATGACAAGGACACTAAAATTATATTTACTAAATCATGTCACAGTCTGCTCACCCTCTCTTTCACATTGAGTTGGAGGCTATGAAATCAGTGACATTTTAGACTGTGGAAGGTTGCCAGAGAAAAGTGATGGAAGATGGTCAGCTGAGCAATTTAAATAAGAATTGACAAAGCTGTCAAAACACTGTTGGACCAGGTCTTGCCCTGGTTTGCGTGATCTATTAGGTCTGCTCAATCTCATAGTCTATGATTCAAATTTACATTTTGCATTGTGAAGATCTCCTCAGGCCTCTGTTACTGTTTTCTGGAGCCAGTTGTTTTAAGCATTTGGCTTTAATCTACCACAGGCCGGTATAAAAAAATATTAAAGCCTTTAAAATAGTTGTCAAATGCAAGTGGTCTCCAAACCTAGCCAAGAGAAAACAACTATGCTATTTTTCTCCATTACATTTTAAAAATGGGTAATACAGCCAGGAGGATCTGCAATGTTTTTTTACGGTATATAAATGGAAACAAGATTATACTGTGCACCCAGGAGACTGTCTGCCTGTAGAGTAATTACATATTAAATAGGTTGTCCCCCCTCAAATCAATCTTTTAGATATTTATGATTTTAAATTAGTAAAGTTCTTTGTCATCCTTTAGGAAGAAAAGAACCACCTGAAGTGAAATGTGCTTGTGCAGGCAAATGTTAATAGTCATATTACTAATGTTCTTTGGTTTTGTCATGGGGTTGCAGAGTCTGAGGGCATGGCTACACTTGCAGATGTAGAGTGCTGTGAGTTAAACCCACTTTCACAGAGCGCAGTAGGGAAAGCGCTGCAGTCTGTCCACACTGACAGCTTCAAGTGCACTGGCATGGCCACATTTGTGGCACTTGCAGAGGCATTGGGAGCGATGCATTATGGGCAGCATGCAAGTGACTGCAACGTGCTTTTCAAATGGGATGGGGTAAGGTGGGGTGGAGTGTGACAGGGAGTGTGTTGTGTGTACGTGGGGGGAGAGAGAGTGGGTTTTTGGGGTGCTGAGAGTGTGTCAGAATGCTCTCTTGTAAGTTCAGACCCTCCTTCCCCTCTCCCCCGCCTCTCTCTCACTCACTCAAAGCAAACAGCAAATGTTTGCTTTTTCTTGGAGCTGATAAGCAGCCAGCTTCTGCGAAACAGAACTTTGAAAGGGCATTTCTGCATTCCTGCAGCTGATTTCACAACAATAAGAGTGGCCACTTGACTTAAGGGGATTATGGGATGTTTCCGGAGGCTGATCACAGCGCAGTAACACAACATCTCTTTCACACTGGCACTGCGGCGCTCCAGCGGGGGCACTGCAAATGTTATTTTACTCGCCAAAGTGGAGTATCAACAGTGCTGTAGCTGCAGAGTCAGAGCACTCTACATGCCTTGCCAGTGCGGACGGGCAGTGAGCTAGGGCACCTGGGGCTGCTTTATTGTGCTGTAACTCACAAGTGTAGCCAAGGCCTGAGACTTCCTAATGGGTTTTATGTTGTTTGTTTTGTTTTTTGAGACCTGTCTTTATGCCACAGCTCCACTAGGCCTGATCTACACTAGGCATTTAAACCGATTTTAGCAGCGTTAAACCGATTTAATGTTGTACCCGTCCACACAATGAGGCCCTTTATATCGATATAAAGGACTCTTTAAATTGGTTTCTGTACGCCTCCCCAACGAGAGGAGTAGTGCTAAAATCAGTATTACCATATCGGATTAGGGTTAGTGTGGCCGCAAATCGACGGTATTGGCCTCCCGGGCGGTATCCGCACAGTGCTCGCACTGTGACCCGCTCTGGACAGCAATCTGAACTCAGATGCCAGTGGCCAAGGTATACGACAGGAAAAGCCCCGAGAACTTTTGAATTGCATTTCCTGTTTGTCCAGCAATGGAGCTCTGACCAGCGTGGGGTGGCGATGCAGTCCCAAATCCAAAAAGAGCTCCAGCATGGACTGTATGGGAAGATACTGGATCTGAGCCGCTGTATGGGGAGACAAATCTGTTCTATCAGAGCTCCGTTACAGAAAGACGAAATGCCAAAGCATTTTGAAAAAAATCTCAGGCTATGCAGTACAGAGTCCACATCACAGTGCTGAATGACATGCGTAACGGAAAGCCAAGAATCAGAATGGACCGCTCATGGAGGGGAAGGAGGGGGTGCCAAGGACTTCAGCTATCCCACAGTCCCCGCAAGTCTCCCGAAAATCATTTGCATTCTTGGCTGGAGCTCCAAATGCCTGTAGGGTCAAACATATTGTCCGGGGTGGTTCAGGGTCTATTCTTGTTCAATTTACGCACCCCTTCCTCACAGCCATGAATAGAAAAGGGCGAAAAAAATCATTCTTGACTTTTTTCATATGTCACCCTATGTGCTACTGCTATTGCTGCTGGTAGACATGCGATGCCTGCAGCAGTTAAGAGCAGTATCCAGCTTCTCCTCTTCCTTCCCCTGTTGGCAGATCGGTAACAGTGCTAGTAGACTTGATAGCCGATCCTTGGTCATGAGCCCCATGGTAGGTGCTCCCTGGCTTGCCTCAGGCTGAGGCCGGCCGCGCGGTGCCTGTGGTAAAAATAGGAATGATTCCCTGTTCATCCCAGTAGATTGCGTTACAGAACGGCTGGTAACCATACTCATCGTAGCAACGGTCGGGGGTGGATCTCAATGAGCCCCCCCTCCCTTTCACGTGTATGCTAAAGAAAAGCATTTCTCTGTACTGCCTGGACTATCATTAGCAGCTGGGATGCTGGCTCCTCTCCCCCACCTCTATAATGTCCTGCCTGGACTATCATAGCGCCTGGAGCGCTGCCTCCCTCTTTTATCTCAGTACAAGTCTTTCTTATTCCTGCCACTTCTTTATTACTTTCAATCACACAAATGGGGGGGGGGACACTGCCACGGTCTGTAGCCCAGGAAGGTTTGGGGAAGAGAGAAGCAAGGGGTGGGGTGCTGCAGGGACACCCCCTAGAATGCCCAAGTGCAGCTCATTCATTTTGTGGGATCTGACATGAAGCAGCTGTGCTCTCGGTGTCTCTGACACACCGTTTTTCTACTACACTGCCCCATATTCTTAGGCAGGACTGACCTCTTTTTTAGATACCATAAAGGAAGGGAATGACCTGAGGGTCATTATCCCATTTTTGTCCTTTGCGCCCGGCTGACCTCAGCAGGGGCACCCATAGACAAGCAGCAGATGGTACCAGACAACAGATAACTGTATCTTCATTCCACTTTACAATGGGCAGCAGACGGTACAGATGACATTGATAAACCGTCTCTGCTGTCATGCAAAGGCAAATAATGCTGCTGTGTAGCGCTGCAGTATTGCTTTTGTCAGCGGCATGTCAGTACACATCGGTGACAGCTAAAAAAAGTGAATGCGGCTCCATGGTTGCCATTGTGCTATGGCATCGTGCCCAGGGCAATCCAGAAAAAGGCGCGCGAAATTGATTGGTCTGCTGTGTGCTTCCCAGAGGAAGGAATAGGACTGACAACATTTTACCCAGAACACCCAGCGACCAATGATCTTTGCCCCTACAGGCACTGAGATTCTCAACCCAGATTCCAAAGGGACGGGGGAGACTGCGGGACTAATAGGATGACTACGAGAATAGCATACCCCACAAGTGCAACACATTCAGAAATCGCACTAGCCTCCGGACCATGGATGCACACCGCCCAAAAAATTAATGTGCTTAGTGTGGCCACGTGCACTCGACTTTATACAATCTGTTTTACAAAACCGGTTTATGTAAAATCGGAATAATCCCGTAGTGTAGACGTACTCTACTCTTCATTTCTGCCTTTTACATGGGGATGTAAAGGCCTCTGATCCTCCCTTCCCTTTGGCTAAACTCAGGAGGCTTTGGTTTGTGACACGCTTGGGAGAGTGAAACAGTTCAGACACCAGAAGTTACAGTTTCTGGAAACTGAAAATCTCAGATGTTTTCATCCTATTTATCTTCTTTTCAAAAGACGATTCCGTAAAAAAAAAAAAAAAGTACCAATGCAATACTGTTTTCTGGTCTGGTCACCTCACTACTAGGGAAAAAAGAAAGAGAGAGATTAAAAGTAGTAGAGAGAATCACAATAATTGTTAGATGGCTGGGGGTTTGACTTGAGGAAAGGTCATCTCATATAGATAGAGCCACATCCTCAGATGGTGTTAATCTGTCAAATTCAGCTGAAGTCAAGAATGCACTGTAGAGTGTGTGCGTGTGCATGAGCATCTCAGTCACAAAGCAGTCAACTCTAGCTTCTCTCACAGCAAGTGTAGTTCCCTTCTTCTCCCTTTATACACTGTCTGTAAACTGCTCCATGATTGTTGGGGCTGGAATGTAACTTGTTTACATCACATTCTGCGGTTTCATGTGCCCTGTGTCCCGTGCTATACAATATTTGGTCAGGACTGGGGCCAAGACAACTATCAGGTATGCACTAACAGTGCTGCTTTTTCAAAAAATATAAATACTGACCTATTTTTTATATGTTGTCAGCTCTTTATAGCAAGTAACATCTGACACAATAGAGGTTGTGAGGAGGAAAGTCTGAGAAAAATCAAGAAATAAATGGAATGTACATATAGGATATAGGATTTGTCATACAAGCTTGGACCACAGGTGTGTTCATGTCCACTATCCTGCCTTCAGCATGACTTGATGCTTTAAAAAAAAAGAAAAAGAAAAAGAACACGGCTTAAGAAAATATTGCCACTAACAGGTTATACAATAGGCAATACATTCCTTCCTGACTCCTACAGCAAGCAGCTTAAGGCCTGAGTCATGAAGTTTTATTGCCCTTATCTTAGCACACATAATTACAAGCATTAGAAGTCAAACATCGCTAGTTCTTTTAAAAATCTAATTTTGAGTCTGTGGGTCAAATTCAGACAATAGACGGAGTAATTTAAGTGACCTAAGCTCTAATGATTAATATTGAAAAGTATTATGGGCCAGACACTCAGCTGGTATAACTTGATGTTGCTATGTTGAAGTTTAAGCCACCTGAAGAGCTGATCCTTAAACTTTTTAGGTTGTCATTTCTTGTGATCCTGTACACAGTTATTGCTGCAGTCAAGAATGTCTTAATCTGCCTGTCTATTCTGACTGAGAATCATCAAAAACAAAAGTCATCAGTGGCATTACTTTTAGCTGGCTTCAGAACGATCACATGGGAGCAACTGATGAAGCCATTCTGGGATCAGACAAGGAAGCTTGTATCCAGGAATCTCTAGCAAATATAGTTCCCAGACTGATCATTTAAAATGAGAAAGTGTATTGCATGTTATGTAGTACATTCATACAACAGAGGTGTAACTGCTGCAAATTGATTATCTGGTCCATAGAGACGTGAATGGATGAGGGAAAAAAACATCAAGAGAACATCCAGAACATCAAGAAAAAACACCAAGAGAACATCCAAAACAGACACCAAGAACAGAAAGGACTAAAGAATTATCTACTGTATGAATCACATTTAAATTAAAGAAAATGTGTTGTGATGCAAAGCTGACCCATTTGCAGATTCTTTCCATGTTTTATGGAGAAACCTGAAATTGTCCAGGTATAAAAATTGTCTCTTAAATGAGGCAGTTTTTTGTCAGGAAAATGTTCCTTCATCTTGCATTCTTATTACTGTTTACTGGTGAAAACGTCTCAGTGTATCTAGGAATATGTCAATAAATTATTTATCAGGCACATGATTCAATTTACTCTAAAATGAAGAAAACTTGTGCTGCACCTTAATCTTAACACTAAATTAAAGGGACACTGTCAGGTCCTTCATTCCCAAAGTGTAGTGTGCCATTAAAGTATGCATTCTCATAAGAGAGGGAAGTCTTTATTGTGATTTAGGGCTGATCTACAGGTATATATCTTCCCCTTGCCATTGTTTCGGATATCTGTTGCTCATCAATAGGGAAATGTGTTCTGATTTACGCTGGTCCTGATCCATATATTCGTTGTTTGCACAGTTCAGGACTGACGTGAATTGGAACACGTTCCCCTATTGCACAGTACAGTACTGTACTTATATCCACTGGCCACATTCAAGGCTTATTACCTATGGAGGATGCTCCCCATGCTGATTAAGGAGATGGCAGGTGAAGGAAAGCCCAGTGTAAAGGAGTTTTGGAAGTCCTATAATATCTTGAACAGCATGGAAAACATTGACGGGTTGTAGGAAGAGGTCACTTCGCAATGTATGAATGGCATTTGGCACCATGCATGGCTAGATGCTGTCTACAGCTTCGTGGGATTTGATGCCATTCCTGCTCTCAAGCAAGAAATTGTTAAATTGGTGAAGGATGTTGGCTTTGAGGAGGTGGAAGAGAATGATGTACAGGAGTTGTTGGAGTCTCATGCTGAGTAACTGACAAATGAGAAACTGATTGAGCTGGACCAACAACAGATATTTGAGGAAAGCAAAGACGATGATGATGATGACATAGGGCAGGAAACCAAGAGTCTGATGACAAAGAATCTCTCCTGTTTCTTTGGATTACTGGTTGAGATGACGGAAATCATACAGAGCAGTGATCCTTTTAGTGAATGGTCTGCCAAAGTCTCCAGGGCTCTCAATGATGCAGTGGTTTGCTATAGGGAAATCTATTGTTCAAAGATTCATGCAGGAGAGCAGACATTGGTAAAATCCTTTTTAAAGACCTCTGCAACCAAGAAGCCAGCCACGGAAAACCCAGCCCAAGAAAACCCAGCCGCCACCTCTACCTAAGTTTAGTGTAATTGACACTGTTTTATACTGTATTACTTTACTGTTTTTATTGTATTAAAATATTCCATGTGTTTGAATGGTGTTAGTAGGGTTCAATATTATTTTATTCAATGTTTTATATTTAAAATGTGTACTGTATAGCCTGTCATTGTAAAAAGGTACACTGTTTAGGCAAAAAGAGCATTGTCACAGGTGAGTGTGGTGAAGTTGTGAATGCATTCCCCCTCTCCCCCCATTCCATTATTTCTTCCAGGGAAAAATTCCCTAGTATACATTGTTTTGAGATCCATTTCTCTTTTCAAGAATGCAACCCCAGTGTATACATAGTGTCCCTGCCAGCAGGTAGGGGATCTTGGGAGACAACTACTGCACTGGTGGGGTGCAAAATAAACTAAACAGGGAAAATTCAATTGTGAGGGGTATGGGGTTTGTTAAGGTAGATGATTGGGGAGGGGTTTCTTTCAGTAAATAGTATAGAGGGTTTCGATAGTGGGGTACAACACAGTGGGGTACAATACAGTTGGTAATCGATTAACACTGAAATATAAATGTAACAGGTAGCTAACAATTTCTTATGTAAAGGGTGTGTTACAGCAGCATATAACCAACTAACAGTTATGGGAAAAATGTGTTAAATATCCAACAAACTCTAGGTAAAAGTGTGTCACAGTGGTATAAATGTAAAATGTGAGGTGTGTTAGAGAGAAAAAAGGGTAACCAATGGGGTTTTATGCTAGACTTTAGTAATACAATTGAGGTTTGGGGGCAGTAGGAGTGGGTGAACACGTGGGGGAAGGGATTAAAAAAAAAGAGAGAGAGAGAGAGAAAGGCAGTGGTAGGGGAATGAGGTTGGGGGATGGGGGAAGAGGAGCACGTGAGCAGAGAGCAGAGGGAGGTTTAAACTCAGGGAGACACAGAGAGCAGACAGGCTGCAAGTTTTAAACAGTGACTGGGGATGGGCTGGAGAGGGGGGGGGGGCAGCAGGAAGACAGACTTAACCACAATTATACAGAACACAGCAAAATCTTATCTATGATCTAACTTAACCAAGACTACACAAATTAGCAAGTAACAGAACACAATGCAACAATTTTTTAAACCTAACTTACAGAGCACAATACAAACAATTCTCTAAACCTAACTTAACCACAGCTATGCAAAATGAAATTACAACTTATCTAGACTAAGAACCTGATTCTAATAGGTGCACCTTAGCAGCAGGGGGGTGGGGGGGGCTGCAAGCTGGCAGCCCAGGATCCAGCTCCCAAGGAAGCCAAGGGATGGTGGCTGCAGCAGTGGATACAGCTGAAAGCAGAGCCCCGAGGCAAAGCCCACAGGAGCAGAGCTTAGCAGCGGCACAAACTTATTTTTAGCAGCAAAGTGCCGCGGAGTTTAGGAGAGGTTTTAAGACACAGACCAAGGTTTAGCTTGAGTCTGTGTGCTGGGGAGACAGAGCCAGCAGCTAAAATAATAAAATAAAAGTATAGAAAGTTTCACAGAGGGATTCTTACCAGCCCCAAAGGTAGCAGCGAAGGCAGAAGCAGCAAGAACATCAGAAGGCTAGGTACGGTCTCGATAATCAGGAGATCTCTCAGGCAGCAATTCGTTCTTCGTGGGGGGGAGTTTTAAAAAAACGGGGTACGCTCAAAAACAAACGAGAGCGGAGAGAGAGGGCCCCCCAAAGACCCCTAGCTGATCAGACCAGGTGGCAAGCAAGCAGGACCTTCTCTGGGGTCTGATCAGAAAATGTCTGGTTTTAAAGGCAAACTTAGGCAGTTTCCCACCAGTACTTTTGATTGGCTCCTCTTGATACAGGGGAGGAGAGGAGGCAGGGAAAACCTGCAGGTGAGCACAGAGACATGTCTGGCAGAGTCCTGTGCAATAGGTGACTCAAAAGCACATGAGGCCTATGACTCATGCCCAGGATCTTAAAAACACAATAGGTCTTGCAGCTCTGGACATTGCCTACCCTACACCAAGCCCAGGTTTAACAAGGTGATAACAGGACTAACCCTTTGAACAGGGCAGTGGTCCCACTTAGCACAAGTGGCCATCCCTTTGAGAAGGGCAATGGCTCTTGGTAAACAACTTTAAGGGGCCCTCCCTTTGAGAAGGGCAGTGGCCCTGGTAAACAACTTAACAGCCAGGGAGGGGCGGCCACAGGAGGAGAACAAAAACAAAATGGAGTATGGGGACAGCTGTAAGAAACAAAATGGAATAGGGGGATAGCTGTAACAGACACATAGGTGTGAAAAAGATGTAGCTAGGCTGACCTAACCCCCAATATAGACAGTGCTAGGGCGACAGAAGAATTCTTCCATTGACCTAGCTTCTGCCTCTTGGGGTGGATTAGCTATAGGGCCAGGAGAACCAATCCCATTCCTGTAATGTGTCTCTGCACAGAAGTGCTACAGCAGCACAGGTAGAATTTTAAATGTAGAAATAGTGTAGTTAATGTTGCCTCACTGGCACAGTGCCTCCTGCTGGTCATCTTGGGAATTAGCTCTCCAGCACATGGAGGGCCTCCTGGCCAGTGTCTCTCCTGCCGCTGGCCCCATGTCCTTCCAAGACCTTTTACCTCAGGTTTCTGCCCCAGCAGTACCCCCACACTCTGGGTCTCCCCTCCCAGGGGAACCCTCAACCCTCTATGCCCACCTTGCCTCAGTGGCTACTTCCAGTCATCATCCAGCCCCCTTTCTCTGGGGCAGACTGCAGTCTGTAATGGCCACTCAACACTGGCAAGGGGCTAGGACCAGTGCCTCGGCCTATTCCCAGGCTACACCTCTGTAGCCCCAGAACCTTTGTAGGCCTTCACTAAGGCCTGCAGCCCTAACTGAACTGGCCACAGTTGTGGCTGCTTCCCCAATCAGCTTAGCTTGGCTGCTTTTAACCCCTGTCTATCGAAGTGGGGCAGCCACTCCACTACAAACAGCCTTAGAAAAAAAATCTGCAGCCTGGGCAGGCAGCATGAGAAAACAGATACTCACCCTGGAGACTGTCTGTGGCTTCCCGGTTGACTCTGCACAGCCCAAAGCAACTCAGAGGTAGTGGTTTGGGAGGAGAGAGTGGGAGCAGATCCTTGGACCTGCCTTTGCTCCTACACAACCCACTGCCTTCATTCTGCCTTACAGAGAGCCCTTGAGGAGTGAAACAAAAAATGAACATACTCAAATGTTATATTATACATTTAGACAAATTATTACCTTTAAGCTCTTTGGGGCAAGGCCCATCATTTTCTTATGTGTTTGTAGAGAGTCTAGCACAGTGACACAATACAAGTAACTATAGACCTGATTCTCCTCTGACTTGCATGGATTTGAACCAGAAATAGTGCAATTAAAGTCAATGGTGTTACAAGGAAGGAAAACTAGTGAGAGGAGAATCAGTTCCTAGGTTTCTTCCACTAGAGATTCCCTGAGTTTATTAAGCAGCATGACAACAGTGTTACACCAGTATCCCATAGTCTGGTTGCAGGGCCTTTTTAGTGAGAGGGTTCTCAGATCCCCTCAAGTATCAGAGGGGTAGCTGTGTTAGTCTGGATCTGTAAAAGCAGCAGAGAATCCTGTGGCACCTTATAGACTAACAGACGTTTTGGAGCGTGAGCTTTCGTGGGTGAATACCCACTTCGTCAGACGCAGGTAGTGGAACCTGCGTCTGACGAAGTGGGTATTCACCCACGAAAGCTCACGCTCCAAAACGTCTGTTAGTCTATAAGGTGCCACAGGATTCTCTGCTGCTTTTACAGATCCCCTCAGTCCAACAGCCTAATACTGGGCAATCTTTAGGGTTGCTGAAAGGCTCATCTGTTTTCTCGAACAGATAGGATGAATAGAAGGATTTGGACAGTTTGCTGTGGGAGGTTACTACATTATGGTGAGGGGATAGCTTAGCAGGTTTTGGAAAGAAAACGGATGGTTTTGAGCTGAATGGGTAAGTTTGTGTGCACTGGTACTGATTTTTTGCTATTCTATTTTTTTAATATTTTAAAATCATGTTTAAATATTTTAAAACATATTTATCAGCAGCTAGAACATGAAAGCCACTTAAAATATAATCTAAATAAGTAAAGAGATAGTTTCCTAATTGTATACAGTTAATAGTATTAGAATGACTGGATATGCCGGCTAATTGCAATAGCCTAAAAACCTCTGACCAGAAGGATAAATGGTCTTCTACTTCTTTTGTTAGTGAGAGGCAATTGACCAGGGCTGTAATGTAACTGGAAAGGAAAGAAAGATATGGAGGTCCCAAAAACTAGAGTAAGAAAGAGATCAGTAGTGTAAAGTAAAGAGTTCAAGTAATACGTTAGGTTATTTGTTTACAAATGAAGGGAAACTAGGATGCTACAAAGGTGTAATTATTTCGAAGTAGGATTCCACATTTTTGATTTTATTAGGCTATCAGTTTGACTATAGTCACTGTGTCTGATTCCTCCATTAATTTTGCTTTGTGTGCTAGTTTATAAATTAGAGCCTTAATCATGCAAACAATCATGTACTTGCTTAACTTTAGACCTGTGAGAAGCTCTGTTGACATTATGCCCATGAATTGTTCCATTTAATTACTTGAGAGAATATTTGCAGGATCGGAACCTGTGTAAAATGTGTAAAATGAGTGCAACATGAGTATATAAAGTGTAAGGCAGTGGGGAAAAAGAATCAAGTGAATCCCTGCAGGTGGACCATTCCAAGCTTGGGGAAAGAAGAGATGTTCTGATGGCTTGTCTTAGATCACATAGGATACGTCTACACTGCAGTGTAAGATCAGGGTTAGTAGAACTAAAGTTAACAAACCCTGGTTTTGTTAACCTTAGGCTTGATCATATACCCCAGATTATGAATTGTTGAACCCAGGGTCCCAACCTGGGGCTCCAGCATCTATACTTCATTATGCAGGCCCAAGTCCAAGCACTCATATCCCAGACTTCCTGTGCCCTCTCACAATGTGGGTGCTCTAGCCCTTGTTCATGGTGCAGAACAGGAAAAGTTGATTGTTCAGAGGACTAAAAGGTGGCCTGTGGGATACTTTTGGCAGACTTCCAAAGCATGAGTCAAGTGGTACTGTGTCTAAAATGCAAAGCAATAGAGATTGAATCCTGAGTCCCAACTTGAGAAGACTAAATGAATGAATGAAAGCATATGGGCTAAGAGTAGTGGAGTAACTGGAGAGGGGAATTTGGTAGAGGTAAAGAGAGTGGTTGAAGTATAGAGATTGCTGTGTAGTGCATTTATCATTTTTTAAAGACAACATAAATGGAAAGTGGTCTTCATCTCTACAGTATTTACATCAGAGTTATCATTCTCACACAATAACCCAATCATTTCCCTCCTGTTCAATTAGGTTCTTATTTGTATTTCTTTTTGAAACATTAATAAAAACAGCAGAATGGCTGTATGTGTTTTAGAGAACTAGGCCTAACACAATTCCAGCAGTTGTTCCCACTGTTGCCTGCAGGTTCTCTTCTCCATGGATTGTCATCCTCAGCATCTTAACTTTGCTTATGGTCCAGGCGACTCAACCTCATCAGTTTCATGCTGATCAGTTCCTGGGGCATTCAGATTTCTTTCTCAAATATGCCTGCTGTATACTCAGTGATTCTCTTAGGTGATAGTCTGACTTGCTTTGAAACATCCTCAGGGTTCAGGTAGCTTTCCAGAAGTTCTAAGTGTTCTTGACAGATTCCGTAAAGTGCTTCACAACCTATCTGTTCCAATAGGATTGGAGAAAAATCATATATTCCTGCCACATCCTTTTCTTCCACTGTCAGTTAAATGGTAGTTCAAGCAATGAAGAGAAAGGTAGCCCAACTCACATACTTAACTTTACACACTGCACACTGTCCCATTAACTTCCTCTTTCAGGATCAGAGCCTATACTGTATATATCTTGGGCCTGATTCACCTCCCACACTTGGGTAAATCGTGAGTAACTGCATTAAGTTATTAGTGTTACGGTGCTATAAAAGCGATATGAGAGAAGAATCATCCTTGGATTTGTGCAGAAAGGAAGGGGAAAGGCCGTTTTAACAGCTACTGATCCTTTCCAATGTATGGTGCACAGGAAACCAAAAGAAAGTAACCAAATGACAAACAAGAACAGAAGAGAGTTTGGGCAGAGAAAAGCCTAAACATCACCCTTCCCCCACCACTCCAACAAACTGAGATGGTCTCTCAGTCTAGCCAAGTCAAATGTTGGCTGCCATTGTGTTTTGGAGGATGGAATAACTGGGGATCAGCTATACTATGTGACATTGTTTCCTGAAAACCAGAGGATTTTCCTATTAAAAAAAAATGCATTTGGATAAATGCCTTCTGTCTGTTTAGCATCTCAAATCTTCCTCTTTGAGAAAGCAATGCCTTGGAAACCCTTGTTCAGCTGTTCACATAACAGATGTTTCAGTTCCCTGAGTCAATCCAAAATGAAAACTTTTCCGTTTTCTCAGCAAAATAAAAAAAACAAAAAAAAGTTGTTTTACATTGACAGAGATATTCTGTTTAATCCAAAATGAAATATTTTGCTTTTAGATATTTTAACTTAAAAAAATTAATTTAGGCAAATTTCAAAACAAAAACATTATTTTGAAAGGAAAAATTTAAACATTTTATTTCTAAAGGGTCAAAACAAAACATTTTAACTTTTTTTTTTTTAATTTTGGGAGGCTGAAATTACTCTCTGAATTTGACACTAAGCTGCAGTTTTTTTAAGAATAAAATATTTGTTCAAAAATTGTACCCAGCTCAAAACACTTTAATGAATGGAGATTTTTGAATAACTTCCTTCTCCCATGCAATTTTGTGAGGAAAGGGATGTCATTGCCAACTGTACAGAGAGGGAAATTAAAACCCACGTTCATTTAAAAACCCTTGAGTGTAGGGACTCGGATTGGAGCTTTTAGCAACTACTACAACGCAAATGAATAAATAACTGATCTGATACAGTTAAAAGAAACCTGACCTTTCAGTCATATAGATTTCTGATACATGGAGATGTTGTGAGGTTACACATAATCATATTACAAACTAAGACGTTTCCACTTGCTCTCAGTAACCTTAAGAATGGCAAATGTCCAGCTGTGACATCTTATCCAGTAATACTCTAGGTCATGATGTTATGTGGATTAGAAAGTATGGTAATCAGGCAACATATTGAAACATTGCTAGGTTTGAAAGCCCACTAATCTATTCAAAGAGAGAAAATATTATAATGTACTATCAATGCTCCTATCCTGAATGTCTTTGGCAAGTGCCCTTGAGATAAGGAAATTATGAATTTATGTCTATTGAAGGTGATATCTTAGTAAGAAATGTCAGGTTTTGAAAGCTACATGCTGCAAAGTGGATTTTTATCCCATACTTGATCTTCTAAAGAAACAGGAAATATTCTAAAGTGGCTCATATATTTTTCAGTCAATAAATGGTCCTTAGATACGAAAACAAGATGTGAAACAATTATAAAATGATATAGGTTATAGAACTTGACAAGGTTACACTTGGAAAAAAAGGTCTCTTCACTCAGTTCAGCAGAGATTTAGAATCGTTTGATCAGCTACTTTCAGCAGTAAAATATAGTTTCCCTCTCCTCAATAACTAGTAGCTCTTCCACATTCTTTCTAACTAGACATTTATATGTCCCTCATCACCATAGCGTATAAGTGCTTAGTATTTCATGTTAATGATAGTGACAGATATGAACATACATCTGTGGGCCTACTTCTATCTAGATGTATTTGCAGTCATTAATACCTAAGTACAGCAAGTGCACAGTGCATATGAAATGCAACAATTTTGCTCTGGTAGTATTTCACACCCACATTGCACAGGTGTAAATAACTGAATAAAGAGGTAGGCAGTAGGGAAAAAATCAGGGCTCTAGCAAGATGTTCTTAAAAAATTAAATTCAGCTAAAACAGTAAAAGAAACAACCTAAACTCATATTTATCTCCCAAGTCTATCCTTCTCCCACATAGAGTAGACAGATGTACTTTTTTCTGAATCACAAAATAATAGCAATTTTAGATTCAATTCAGCTGGCATGCAGTCATATAATTAATGACATTGTTTTTACATTGCATTACTATTAAATCCAAATTCTCTTACCTATTATAATTTGTAATTATTGCTTATATAGTACATGCTGTCTTAGCTCTCTAATGCTGGTCTAGTCTATCAACCCACACTGGACAAATTTTGACACGTACCAGATGTGACTGACACTACTTGGAGTGTTTATTTCATTTCTGCCAGCGCACTTCGGAATGATTACATAGTATATAAATTTTAAGTTTGTTACACAAATATTCCAATAGCTATAACAATTGCAGGTAAAACTTAACTTGATAAGGGTCTCAGGTGACATTTGAACCTTGAATAAAATCAGGATATCATAAAAATAAAATTTGGTTCTGTCAACATGTGGCCTCGTCTCAGGCATCCTTTTGTGGCCTCAGGCAGCCTTGTGAACAGTCCTTCACCTGACTTTCCCCTTTTCTCAAATTACCTCCAAATGAGGATTTTACAAGCGCAACAACAGCCCTCCTTTGGGTCTGGGTCACTTAAATGAAAACATGACACAAAGGCCTTCCCCTCAGCCTTAGGCTGGGCATAGGTCCAAGCTACTGTGGTGCCACTTGTCCCTTCCTGCCTTGACTTAGGCTACTCCCAGCCCTTCCTAACAACTTCCCCTGGTTTTAGAGTCTTCCCTGTCTCATCTGCTAACCTCTCTGAATGCAACTTGCTCTTCCTTTGTAGAGGACCAGCTGCTCTCTTCAGCTGTGCCTCTTCAGTAATCAAGGTCGGCTCAGCCCAGGCCTCTAGACCACAAAGGAGCAAGCAAGCATGCTAGAATTTTCTACAGATTTTGTGTATGGCTCAGATTTGAATATCAGTTAGATAGTGGAGTTTGAAAACAAATAAACAAAACACACCCTACAACCAGCATGAACAACTGTTCAAGATGGAAATTTTCATATTTACCAAGATTATTCGCACTACAAATGAAGAAACTATCGCAAAGTTATTGTATTTGATATTACCCTCACAAGAGTTCTCAACATATTTACCATTGTAGGGCACATCCAATACTACCTGTGTGGCCCAGAGAATGTCACATGGGCTGCAGCTCTGTGCTGAGTGCAGGCTGAGAACCACTGCCCTAACACCTCAGTTACAATATACTTTTTAATCTATCTGTGAAACTAGTATCTTTCTCTTAGCACCTGTAAGATATGTGCTGGTCACAATTTTCTATTTTAGTTCAGTAGCTGATGAGATAATTAACTCACTTTTTTGATCCTCAATACATGATAGCACTTGAATAGCCTTTAGGGAACATTTCAAACTACTAGGAGATTATTCTGCTACTCCAGTGACAAAGCTTTTGGTGATTTGGTTAAAAAACAATCCCTTCCCTATTATGCTGTACTGCAACTTTTACAAGTGTTCTGAGTTCAAGAAGGGAATCTCTGCAATTTCATCTCGGGGAGCCCTTTGGCATTCCTTACAGATCTAAACTCCAACTGAGAATGATCAATGGCAGTTTTGGGCATACAAGGCATTGGGACCTAGGTGGATCGTTAACTATCTTCGTCTAACATCAGTGTGGCCTAAATTGCATGTTATTAAAACAAGAGGATAAGCAACTCTTTAAATTATCCTAAAAATATAGATGAAGGAGAAAAAGTGACAACATAATGGTACCCTGACTCATTTTAGTTCTATTTCCATTCTGTTCAAATTTTCCTGAGCCTTAATCACAAGACCATCCTTCCTCCAATATTTACTGCAAAAATCTCTGTTTACTTAGTTTTAGAACAGCCTAAGAGGCTACACATACCATCACTGTAGCAGTCTTCTCCCGGAAGAGCAGAAATGATGTTGTGTTAGGTTTTAGTCTCTGATGCATGACAACGATGTACATTTCTTGTGAAAAGGAGCTTTTCTACAAGCAATACGTGGGATGAGTAAAGTGCTGAAAGGCAAGAGAGGCCTCTTATGACTAATGAAATTCCAAAAGCCTGCTAAATGATTCAGTGACTGAGGGGTTCACTGGTCTGCCTTTATTATGCAAAGTACGCTTGGTGGAAGAACCGGGAAAATAGGAAGGAAGGATTGTGAGTTTATCTCTTGTATAGTGGATGTGAATAGAAATTTGCCTTCTTTCTTCATAGCTATCCAGTCTCTTTTTTTTCTTCTCATCCTAACAAAGAGGCTTATGTTCCCTTTGGATCCATCCACACTGTACAAATAATATATTGGGTTACAATTGTCTCTTCATATGGTTAAAGCACAGTACTGTTTTACAGCATGGGTGGCATCCAGCTGTATAACTGTTGTGACGCTTCCTTGGGGTATCCAGGGTTGTGAAACACCTCACTACCACCATCCCTTAATGTGAGTCCTTCTCTGTGGCCAACTGTGAGTCAGCTCCCCAACTCCACCAGCAGCATAAGCACTCCCCTCTATACTTCACAGATCCTGCTGTCACTCTGCTGGTTAACAACAGGCACAGTCCAGTCCTCAGAGCATCTCCTTGGACCAGCTTCTGGTCCACTGGATACTCACTGTATCCACCAATTCACTGCTTCCAAAGAAACAGTATACCCCCCACTTACCAGTTCCACCTTAGATCACTGCTACACTTAACTCACAGCATTTAGATTTGCTTATAGAGAAATCAAGTTTTTTAAACAAAGTATAGAGATTCAACTAGTAACAAGTAGAAGTATTGGAAACAAATGGTTACATATAAAATAAAATAATAAACACTCCATTCTAGAGCCTAGACTTAATTAACAAGATACTCTCATATCTAATGCTCACCTGAAATCCTTGCAGCACTTTACAGCCAGGCGGGCTGTGACCCTTCCGGTTTTGTTCAATATCTTAATTAATGATCTGGAGGATGGTGTGGACTGCACCTTCAGCAAGTTTGCAGATTACACTAAACTGAGAGGAGTGGTAGATACGCTGGAGGAGAGAGACCTAGACAAATCAGAGGACTGGGCCAAAAGAAATCTGATGAGGTTCAACAAGGATAAGTGCAGAGTCCTGTACTTAGGACGGAAGAATCCCATGCACTGCTACAGACTAGGGACCGAATGGCTAGATAGCAGTTCTGCAGAAAAGGACCTGGGGATTACAGTGGACGAGAAGCTGGATATGAGTCAACAGTCATGGGAGGCAAGTTTGTAGAAATTTTGGTGGTGTCCAGAACCCGCCCCCCTACTCTGCCCCCTCAAACTCCGCCTCCACCTGCCGAAGGCTCTGGGCGGAGTTTCAGGGGGGAGGTCTGGGGTGCAGGAGGGGTGCAGGCTTTGGGAAGGAGTTTGGGTGCTGGGTGCAGGCTCCAGGCTGGGGCAGGGGGTAGGTGTGCAGGAGGGGGTGAGGGCTGCAGGCTTTGGGACGAAGTTTGGGTGCAGGCTCTGGGGGGGTGGTGGGAGTGTAGAAGGGTGAGGGGTGCAGCTCTGGGTGGTGGTGAGGTGTAGGAAGGGGTGAGGGGTGCAAGGCTCTGGGCTGGTGGTTGGAGTGTAGAAGGGGTGAGGGGTGCAGGCTCTGGGAGGGAGTTTGGGTGCTGGGTGCAGGCTCCGGGCTGGGCAGGGGGGGTGCAGGAGCGGGTGAGGGTGCAGTTGGACGGAGTTTGGGTGCAGGCTTGGCTGGGGTGGGGTGTGAAGGGGGAGGTGTGAACGCTGGGGCAGAGGATCAGCGTGCAAGGGAATTGAGGGTTGGCTGAGGATGAGTGTTGTGCTGTTGGGGGGGGCTCAGGCTGGGCAGAGATTAGGGTGTTAGGGGGATGAGGGCTCTGGGGGGCAGAGGATCAGGGTCAGGGGGATGAGGGCTCTGGCTGGGGATGAGGGGTTCATGATGCGGAGGGATGAGGGCTCTGGGGGATGAAGATTAGGGTGCAGGGGATGAAGGCTCTGGCTGGGGCAGAGGATTCGGGTGCAGGGGATGAGGGCTCTGGCTGGGATGAGGATTAGGGTGCAGGAGATGAGGGCTCTGGCTGGAGATGAGGATAGGGTCCAGGGGGATGAGGGCTCTGGCTGGATGAGATTAGGGTGCAGAGGTATGAAGGCTCTGGCTGGGGCAGAGACAGGGTGCAGAGAGGTGAGGACTGTGGCTGGGAATGAGGGTTTGGGGCATTGGAGAGACTCAGGCAGGGCAGAAGAGCAGGATAAGTGCAGCCTCCTGCCATTAGCGGATGGCAGGTGCTAGGACCCTGGGGCAGCAGACAGCAGTTCCGCCGTGAGCCGCTCTAGCAGGCAGGGATGCAGAGAAGGGGACGCAGAGGGAAGGTGGAAGGCGGGGCCTGGACCGCTCCAGGCAGGGACGCGGAGAGTAGGGCGTGGGAGATCGCGGCGGCCGGGGCCGGGACCCGATCCAGGCAGGGATCGGTGGGGGAACCCGTGGGGGCCGGGGCTGGATCCGATCAGGCAGGGCTGGGAGAGGACCCAGCTGCAAATATTGCTGGAGCAGGGCCCCCAGCCCTGAATATTCCTGGAGCCTGGGCACCTCGAGCCCATATAACCCACCGCCTATGTCAACAGTGTGCCCTTGTTGCCAAGAAAGCTAACGGCATTTTGGGCTGTATAAGTAGGGGCACTGCCGGCAGATCGAGGGACGTGATCATTCCCCTCTATTTAACATTGGTGAGGCTTCATCTGGAGTACTGTGTCCAGTTTTGGGCCCCACACTACAAGAAGGATGTGGAAAAACTGGAAAAAGTCCAGCAGAGGGCAACAAAAATGATTAGGGGGCTGGAGCACAAACTGGGATTATTTAGTCTGCAGAAGAGAAGAATGACGGGGGATTTGATAGCTGCTTTCAATTATCTGAAAGGAAGTTCCAAAGAGGATGGATCTAGACTGTTCTCACTGGTACCAGATGACAGAACAAGGAGTAATGGTCTCAAATTGCTGTGAGGGAGGTTTAGGTTGGATATTAGGAAAAACTTTTTCACTAGGAGGGTGGTGAAGCACTGGAATAGGTTACTAGGGAGGTGGTGGAATATCCTTCCTTAGAGGTTTTTAAGGTCAGGCTTGATAAAGCCCTGGCTGGGATGATTTAGTTGGGGTTTGGTTCTGCTTTGAGCAGGGGAGTGGACTAGAAGACCTCCTGAGGTCCCTTCCAACCCTGATATTCTAAGATTCTTCTTTCATGAGAGATGCATGCTGTCAATTTGACTCCTAGGTATAGGATTCAGTGTGTCTCTTTGCATTCCAAGATACATCAGACAAATCCTTTGTCCCGATTCTTAAATAGGAGCCTTCCCCACCACTGTTTGTTTCTTCCTACAAACTTCCTCTTGTGTAGATTTCATAATCTGTCAATTCACACCTGGCTCAGTCCAAATAGGCACACAGCGGGAAGCATATCATATAGAGGTGGTCAGCCAGGTGTCAGTTACTTCCTACCTGAGAGAAACTTCTTCAAAAGTATGTACCTTCCTGGTGACCTACCTTAACTCCAAGATCTTAAGCACATTATTTTTAGTATAGATACCTAATTCCTTAAATATTATCCTGACATACATTTTACAATGATAATGATGACCAGTAGACTACTGGCTCTTGGTAGAGACCTCACATCCCATCCTTAGGTGAACTACATGCAGAAGTCCAACCCAGGGGATCCCTGTAAAACCCTATTACCCCTATGACCTCTGCCAACTGGCACCAAGGATCCGTAGGTCACAATTGTCCTTGAAATACTATAGCCCAGAGGTTCTCAAACTTCATTGCACTGCAACCCCCTTCTGACAACAAAAATTACTACGTGACCCTAGGAAGAGGGACCAAAGCCTGAGCCTGCCCGAACCCAATCGTCTGGGGGGTGGAAGGGGAGGTCAAAGCTGAGCCACACTGCTCTGAGCTGGGGGGCCAAAGCCCAGAGGCTTCAGCCTCAGGCAGGGGGCCTATAATCTAAGCCCCAACACCTAGAGCTGAAGCCCTCGGGATTCAGCTTCGACCCTAGACACTGGGGCTCAGGCTTCGGCTTTGGCCCCAGGTGGTGGGATTTGGGCTTTGGCTTTGGGCCCAGCAAATCTAAGCCAGCCCTGGTGACCCCATTAAAATGGGTTCACAACCACTTTGGGGTCCCGACCCACTGTTTGAAAACTGTTGCTGTAGCCAGTTCTGTCCAAGGTTGTAGCACAATTTGGAACAGTTAAAATGCAGCTGGGCCTGATTTTCAACTCAGCTACATTGGTGTAATACTAATAAAAATCCATTTAAGTCAAAGGAGATATGCTAGCATAAGGTAATGTAGCAGAGTTGAGAATCAGGCCTGGTTAGGATCAGTGTACGCTACAAAATGGTATTGTGTTTAACTATGTTGGGAGACAATTCTGTGGTATCTGGATTTCCTAAACTGCGTATTCATAGTGTAAATGGCCCCACGTAGCTGGGCATTAAATGTTCATTGAGAGAAGACTTAATTCCTCAATATGTTAAAAATAATAATTTGAAAAATTAACATAGTAAGAATTAAATGTTCAGAATATTATTTATATTAATATGAATGCAAAATTTGTTTCACAAGAAACAAGTTATTAATACATTCATTTCTGCCTTCCTTCAGAATAACCACATTTAGTTGTCACTGAAATAAATGCATCTTGTCAAGTTGAAGTCCAAAGGTGACGCAATGCTTTTCTGCAGTTTCTGGAAACAATGTGTATAATGAGGAAAATTAGTCCTTTCCACACTTATTCTGTTTTCTTTTTAAAGAAACTAACACAAAATATTATGATAATATGCTTTTATCTTTCTCCTACATCTTCATACATTTCTTTTGTCTCAGACAGAAAAACAGACTTTGCAGACTTGGGAGAAGTTACCTGTAACCAGATACTTTTTCTATTTTATTTCTAATATAATTGTCATATTGGTTAAATTATATTATTAGCCTTGTTTGGTGTTTGATCTTCATTGCCACACAGGTGAAAACAAGAATTTCCAGTAAAAATTCTTATATCCAGTCAAATCCTAATAATTTAGGATATATATAAAAAAATCATGGGAATCATCTTTCCAATATAACCTCATTCTTTCTCATGTATCATAAATGGTAAATAAGTGCAAATAAATAAGACTACATTCCTCAGTATAGTCGTTACATATTGAAGTCACATACTACCCCATATTCTGTGTTATTTTAAATCCACATACTGTTGTAGGTGCTATAGGCCCTACCTTTCAGCTCTGATGCAAAAAAGTAGTTCCACTGATTTCAGCTGGGCTACTCATGTAATTAAGGACTTTTCTCATAAGGATTGCAGGACTAGATATTCAGATGTCCTGAGTTGGTCTTGGAAGGTAGCAGTTTATGGGAGTAAAGGGGAAAAAAAAAACAACAGCACAAAATAGGAAAAGAATGGCAGAGTAGAGCGTATAGGTAGATGATAGATGTTCACCATAGGAGACAAGGGGGCCAAATCCTCAGCTAATGTAATAAACCAGCACAGCTCCATTAACTTAAATGGTAGTATGCTAGTTTACCCCAGCTGAGGAGCTGGCCCAAGAATCTTTTTTAAAAGTGAGCTCTTTTAGTAATCAAAATAATAGCTTCTTTAGGACATATATTCTCTGGAAAATGCTCTGTATATTTTCACACTATATCAGACTCTGAACTAGCTCAAGATATTTTACTATAATTTCCTTAAAAGAAGCTGTGTAAGCAGATGTCATACAAATACTGAAGCTATAGTATCTTCATGAGATAAAAGTTACCACTGTGACAGAATAAAATAAATGGTGTCCTGACATAACGTTGCCAAAGTAATCTACCAGGATGCAGTTGCAAGCTAACCTATCAGGATGCTTTTCTGACATATCTGAGGAATTTTATAGTAGTACTCATAGATGCTGGAACAAAGGGTGCTGGGGGTGGTTCTGCACCCCTGGCTTGAAGTGGTTTCCATCACCCATAGGAGTTTATGATTCAACGGCTGTAAGCACCTCCACTATAAAAATTGTTCCAGCAGCCATGGTAGTACTTAGCAGTCATGTATCCCTCTCCAGCAATATGTTTTCTGTGCCTAGGGCAGACAGGAGAGAGGTAAATCATTGTGGGGCAGAGAGCAGGACTGGGGAAAACCTGGTTGGTGGCTCCTACCCTCTGCTGGGCTCAGCTGCTCATCCTGGCTGGGCTGGGGAGGACCTTACTTACTCTTCCCCTGCACAGCATCTGGGACTGGGTCAGATCCACCCCTCAATGTCAAGCTCTGCAAACTCCCCTCCCTCTCAGCCCATCCCTGGATTCCTCCACACTGAGCCCCTCCACATTTGTATCCTGCTTTGCTGAGCCTGTCTGCCCATACCTGATGCACCTGACACGGAAGGGCAGGGCCCTGAGGTGTTTCTGGGGCAGGCCCAGTCCTTGTGCTGTGTCAGGGTTGGGTGCAACCTCACTGCTGAGTTGGTGGGAGGAGAAGCTGTACAGTGCTCTCCCACCGCTGTGAAACCAGTAGCCTCTGCTCCCCAGTGCTATACTGGAGTCTCCACATTTATTTGACAAATAAAATTTTTCAGCATTTTAAAATATTGTGCACAGAATGTTTATTTTTTTGGTGCAGGATGGCCTCAGGAGTAAAGCACTGAGAACTGCTGACTTCCTAGGTCTGTTTGCTAGTATTAAGGACACAGCGGCTTTCTATCATTATTACTATATAGTCAACTGCTCCTCCTGTTGGGAGATCAGTCAAGTGGTCCTAGTTTCCTACACCGTCCTTCGTAAAATTTGGTCTCGTGTTGAGATTTTTCTAGGACAACTGCTGCTCTGGGAGCGGGACCTGGCCCACACCAGCGCACGTGGCTGTAGTTGGCTTTTTGGGGTAGCCCGCGGCTACCAGACGGGGCTGGCCCACAGCCGCTGGGGAGACACGCACCCGGAACGGCCAGGAGCCGAAGCCGCAGCCCAAGGGAACATGGCGTGGACCGGGGACGGGGGACACGGCGCCGGGCCAGTGACGGAATCACCGAGCGCAGGCGGAACGGGACGCTCGGGAGCAAGGCACTGAGCCGGGCTCTTTTCACGGCGGACCGGACACCCGGTTCCGGTTTTTGCCGCGGTGCCCCCGGTACGTGTCGCCGTTGGCTGTCTGTGCCGCTCGCTTGCTGGGCGGACGCGTAGGACTCGCTATGGTGAGCGTGGGGGAGGGGAGCGTCGCCTGTCGCGCTGCCGGACCCAGCTCAGCGGGGTTTGTTCGAGACACCAGCACCCGCCCCGGAGGCCACCACGGGCCGTGGCGCTCGTCGCCGCCAGACACGGAGGGAGGGGGCGGCCGGCCCAGGGGGCTAGTCCCTGCGGGGAACCAGCGCGTGCGGAGCCACGTGCGCAAACATCGAAGCTTAACACGTCCGCGCTCGCCGCAGGAACCCCGGTGCTTCGCCCGGGCTCGGGAGCGAGCGGGGAACCTACCCGGGGCCCTTCTGCCTATTTCTAGAACCGGCTCGAGCCAGTGCTGGAGCCACGGAGGAGCCGTGGGGCTGCTTTGGCAGGTTACATGGGAACGGGGGCGTTGGAGAAAGGTCGTTCGTTGTCTCTGTGTTTCAGGGCCCTCCGCCTAGTGCCCTACGACAATCTACTTTTCCGTACAGTTATTCTGTGATTTTAGATCATTTCAGCATGAGAACTCTGCAAAGAATTAACTGAGGGATCCTGCGGCCAGACAGTCCTTCATTACTCCCTATTCCCTCCACCTGCCTTACCCGGCACACCCACTCTTAACCTTGCCTACTGAAATGTGCAAATATATATACAAAGACCAAAAATAATAAGTAACCAAGAGATCATGCTAGTCATGTTTTTTTCAGTTGAGTCACTTCCAGTGTATTAAAATACTAAAATATAGAATTGTGTTGCTCAATATGAAGACTATAGATGAGATTTTCAAAGTCAGATGGTGGAGTTAGACATATAATCCCTATTGGTTTCTAATAGAAATTAAATATCCAAGTTGCTTAGATAGATTTACAGACGTTTTGGAGCGTGAGCTTTCGTGGGTGAATACCCACTTCGTCAGACGCAGGTAGTGGAAATTTCCAGGGGCAGGTATATATATGCTAGCAAGCAAGCTAGAGATAACGAGGTTAGTTCATTCAGGGAGGTTGTGGCCCTGTTCTAGCAGTAGAGGTGTGAAAACCAAGGGAGGAGAAACTGGTTCTGTAATTGGCAAGCCATTCACAGTCTTTGAATGTGTCACAGATCCAGACTAACACGGCTACCCCTCTGATACTTAGATAGATTTGGGAGTCTGTTGCTACACAATATAATTAAAAGTACAAATTTGCAAAGTCTGTGTTTAATATATGAAGCTGTGCACTCCACACATTTTATAACAGATAATTCATTCCAGCTGTATTCATAAAAATATTCTTTTACCTCAATATACCACAGTATAAGAGAACTAATAAATTTGTAGCATAATTTGGTATACCCTGGGAGTATATTCTTTTCAAAATCTTTACTCCTTTAATAATATATAAATATATATATGCAACAGTATTTCTAGTACAGAAAAAGGAGTAAAGTTTAGGTATAAGTCTTACTTTCTATTCTGCTGATTTTTAATACATGCCTAACGTTAGCAGTCCAAATGGTTTAAACTTTAAGTCATCAAATCATAGGACTGGAAGGGACCTCAAGAGGCCATCTAGTCCAGTCCGCTGCACTCATGGCAGGACTAAATATTATCTAGACCAGTGGTTCCCAAACTTGTTCCACTGCTTGTGCAGGGAAAGCCCCTGGTGGGCCGGGCCGGTTTGTGTACCTGCCGCGTCCGCAGGTTTAGCCGATCACGGCTCCCAGTGGTCACGGTTCACTGCCGCAGGCCAATGGGAGCTGCTGGAAGCGACGCAGGCCGAGGGACGTACTGGCTGCGTCTTCCAGCAGCTCCCATTGGCCTGATACAGTGAACCATGGGCACTGGGAGCCACGATCAGCCGAATCTGCGGACATGGCAGGTACACAAACCAGCCTGGGTCGCCTTAGGCTTTCCCTGCACAAGTGGCGGAACAAGTTTGGGAACCACTGACCTAGACAGTTCCCGACAGGTGCTTGTCTAACCTGCTCTTAAAAATCTCCAATGATGGAGATTCCACAGCCTCCTTAGGCAATTTATTCCAGTGCTTAACTACCCTGATGGGAAGTTTTTCCTAATGTCCAAACTAAACCTCCCTTGCTGCTATTTAAGCCCATTGCTACTTGTCCTAGCCTCAGAGGTTAAGAAAACAAGTTGTCTTCCTTCTTCTTGTAAGTCTTTTACATACTTCAAAACTGTTGTCATCTCCCCTCTCAATCGTCTGTTTTCCAGACTAAACAAAACCAATTTTTTCAATCTTCCCTCATAGGCCGTGTTTTTTAGACCTTTAATCATTTTTGTCATTCTTCTCTGGACACGCTCCAATTTTTCCACATCTTTCCTAAAATGTGGTGCCCCGAACTGCACACAATACTCCAGCTGAGTCCTAATCAGCAGGGAGTAGAGCAGAAGAATTACTTCTTGTCTTGCTTACAACACTCTGTTAATACATCCCAGAATGATGTTTGCTTTTTTTGCAACAGTGTTACACTCTTGACTCATTTAGCTTGTTGTCCATTGTGACCCCCAGATCCCTTTTCATAGTACTCCTTCCTAGGCAGTCATTTCCCATTTTGTGTGTGTGCAACTGATTGTTCCTTAAATGGAGTACTTTGCATTTGTCCTTATTGAATTTCATCCTATTGACTTCAGACCATTTTTCCAGTTTGTCCAGATCATTTTGAATTTTAATCCTGTCCTCCAAAGCACTTGCCCTCCCAGCTTGTAAGTGTATTCTCTATGCCATTATTGAAATAATTGATGAAGATATTGAATAGAACTGGACCATGAACTGATCCCTGTGGGATCCCACTCATTACACCCTTACAGCATAACTGTGGACCACCGATAACTACACTCTAGAAATGGGTTTCTAACCAGTTTTGCACCCACCTTATAGTAGCTCCGTCTAGGTTGTATTTCCCTAGTTTGTTTATGAGGTCATGCGAGACAGTAGTAAAAGCTTTACTAAAGTCAAGGTAATAATCTACTTTGTTTATATGCTTATGAGAAATTCCTCTAAAATAGGTGTTCTAGCTTTCAAGGCCAAGTATTCAAAATAGCCTCAGCACTTGCCCCCAAAATTTTACCTGCACTTGGCATGTGCAAATTCAGCAGGTGTATTTGATTTTCCTACTATAAGTTTAGGGAGTAGGAAAACTAATGTAATAAAATTCTACGTTGTCATATTTAATGGTGTCCACTGACACACATTCCAATTTGCAAACTGTGCTTTCTTCACTTAAAAAAAAAAATTAGTACTTTTTAATTCTAGCTGTGAATAAAATCTATTGTTGTACCACAGAGTGTACTTTAAAAACTCTTCTAGACATTCATTGCAGGTTCTTTAACCAGACCATTTTTTAAGCTGCTCTGTCATCAGAAAAGGCAATTTGAAACTTGTTGCAGAAGTTGGAATAGGATCAGTGTTCTGTTAAATGCTCAGGTAGTTAATTGGTTCTTTCCTTTTCTCTGTCAAGTCAACAGGGCAGAAAATCATTCTGTTCTAGAAACTATAAACAAAAGTAAATGAACATAACAAACTTGATTGCAGCCAAAGGTCTTCCCTAGACACACATCACCAAACTGAGTGAATGAAAAACTAACAGGTGGTAGTAAATATAATGTTAACTGGTTCTGAATCAATCATTTCAAGCACTGTCTACAGGGAGTTGTCTGGATAAATTAGTTGTCAAGATAACCATATATGAAAGGGTTTGATGAAAGTTTTAAATTTGTACCCTCTGCGGTGTTGATCAATGTGCAGCAACTGAAACATATCTGTCTTTTTGGACACTTTTGGCTCAAGTTTTGAGCAAATAGTTGGCTCATATGTGTGTTGCTGTTTCACAGTTGTATTTCAGCGTGTTTCTGAACAGGATGGGCAAATGAGTCTATGATTGTTAGCAATGACTTGACTAGAGCAATTATCTGTTTTCCTAGACTTCCCACCACTATTCTGTCTAGAAACTCCAATCTTATACTGCAAAACTTCTGTTCCAGTCTTGTGGGTAGGAGGCTGTGTCAAATTATATCACATTTTTGTGATGTGGACAAAATAAGGCCATCAAACTGCAATTGCATTTCAAAGCCAGAAAACCTTTTTGTGTTCAACCAGATTTTGATAATAGATATTAAAAATGAGTTCAGCACCATGGGTTCTGGTCAACTCTTTGTTTTGAACATTTAATTTCTCCTATGTTTTATTCTCTTGGCCCTTATCCAGCACAGTGACTTAGGACAGAAGCATGCAAGTGTGACACTTGTGTGGTGGTAGAGGGTGTTGAAGCCCTCAAATTAGATTTGTTTCCTTTGGAATGCATATACAGCAGTTCATTAGTACAGATTCTGCCTGGTCCACATTGTGATGCCCTCAACAACGGAAACTACAGAGCTTCCTATTTATGTTTGTTTTTCTGTAATGTTACAAAACAATGTTCATGTTATGGTGTGTTTTTAAGTGTCCTGTATATATGTAACTAAGCAGAATACAATATAACTTGCTCTTTGGCCAGAAGGAATAAATTATTTTGGCACAGTTGTGTCCATAAGATTCAAGAGGAAAATTCCTTGCTGCTTATAGCATGATTTTTTTTCTTTTTTATATACCTTCCTTGTTCATGTTGTTGCTGCTTCCAGTTTGTCATGTAATTGGGCTGAAGTCACATGAGCAACAATAGTTGACTATTAATACCTTCTTTTAATTAGTGGAGCTTCAGGGTGTCTTCTCAAGAAGTGCTAGAGGAAGCAGTCTATGGAAATTTAAATCATCACAGTAATAAACTTGTGAACACTAGTGCAGGATCACTATGACCAAGCTTACTCTTGTTTTCTTTCTTCCCTATGTATTCCTCAATGTCGCACTGCTTAGTAGTGTTTCCATTAATTCTGGGGCAACTTTCAAACTTCATAACAATAAATAAGTAAGTAAATAAAAATAATGGGAACTACTGGGAAAAAAACTAGTCACAACTGCAACGTGAGTCTGGTTTGTATTAGGTAGTTTTTTACAGCTGTATTCCTAGCTGTGTCTTCTTGAGAAGTTTCTGGTTTCAGATTCAGAACTGGGAAATGGAGTGGTCTGGGGATGGGGCTTGCAATGCATTCCTTTTTAAAAAGAGTCCCTTCCTGTAACCTGAACATTTGCTTAAGATATTTTTCTTTAGAACATATACAAATGCACTTGAGTCACTGACGTTGCAGAAAGCTATAACTTTATTTGTAAAAGTCTTTTAGTGCAGAAGTCACCATTGAATTTCTGTTGCTTTACTAAGATGGAGCATTGTATTTTGGGACGTGTAGTCTCTGTGGGTGGCAGCTGCAATCTGGTTCTTTCTGTGCAAATTAGATGGGTTCCTGACAAGGGTTTAAATGGAGCCATCAGTTGGGAAAAGTTTAAATAAGGGTATCCTGAAAATTGCATCCTTGTTAGGAGAGGTAATTTAAAGTTTCCTCACCATTGAGCTCTTTAAGAAGGAAGTATTTTCTGTTAGAAGAGTAGCAGTCTGTAACAAATTATATATCTTTTTTTTTTAGTTTAGAGTTGGGGGGTGTTATAACTGTGTGCTTTGCTTCAGCCTTCAGAGTTTGTATGCCTGATTTTCATATTGCATGTGCTGTATTGGAATTTGAACTCAGGAGTCTGCGTTTTATTATTCTTAGTAACACAAGGAGTGACATGAATATAACTTATACTAGCCCACTTAAACCCACTGTATGAATTTTGGACCTTCTGAGGTGTTAATTCTTGAGTGAATCCCTTTGATAAGGTGCTGCTGTCTTCCCTTTGAGCAGTCTTTTACTCTTGTTGCAGTAGCTTATGAGACACTTTGTGAAGGGAACTGAAGTGTGTCATTTTATTCCTTGTTATGTTTCATTTCAGCCAAAAGTACCAAAGGGCAGAGGAGGAGGGCAAGAGAAAAAAGTCATCCATCCTTACAGCAGAAAGGCTTCTCAGCTTATGAGAGAAGCACACAAACAGGAAAAAAAGGAAAAGTGAGTTAATTTGTACTGTTATCCAATGTGGGGGAAAGGTAGAATAATTCTGTGTTTTTAAAAGTATTATTTTGCGTCTGAATTTCAGGAAAGTGGGTAAAACTAGGAGTAATTTAATATGAATTTAAAACAAAGATAATTAGGCTGAATATCAGGTATTATTTCCTAATAGTGAGACTGTTTATAGAATAACATTTCTTGGAAACTGATAGAAGCTTCAGCACAGGAATAATGTAAAATTAAATTAGACAACCTGATTTATTAGAAAGTCAAGGTACTGAATTATAGGAATGTAGGATTGGAGGGGACCTGAAGAGATCATCTAGTCAGCACCCTTTCACAGAGACAGGATTAAGTAAAATGTAAAATCATTGCATAAAACTTGAACCTAATGCCAAATTCTACCAGATGATTTTCAGAACTTCTACTTACACTATCAATCTGTTTATCAAAGTACTTTTTTAAATGATTCTGATTAACACATGACTGGTAATTGACATGAAGCTTTTCACCTTGTTTGAATCTACTGCAAGTTGACATTGACAATAAGTTTGGTTCAAATTCAGTTTCTTGGTACAAGTGTCCAGATAACAGAAAACACCAAGTTAGCTGGCATATTTTGTAGCCTTACCAAAGGCGGGAAAGACTAAATGAGAATAGAGTCTGAAAACTCATCTCTAGAGGCGGTCCCTGTATCTTTTTTCCTGCTTTGTAATGGGATCTGCTTCCCTTCTCCTCTTCCCCCCCACCTTCTGTGGGGCTAGCGAAGGGCACTATGTTGAGAAGGATAGAGTTTGCCTAGTGCAGGCAGGGTAGAACATTTGGTGAGGAGTTCTCATTGTCTCTACTGATGGAGCTCCTTTGTGCCATGGTGATTTGATCTACTGGCAGGACAACCTCTCTCTTCTGGGAACAAATCTTCTCAAGCTGGGAACTCTTGTTCAGGGCTGCTTAGTGGTTTAAAGATCTGCTTGTTGGCATTTTAAATGTCAGTATATATAATTAGAACAGCTTTGGGAGATTCTCTGCTATTGCACATTTTATCTATTAAATGCATGATTAGAGATGACCAGGACAGTCAGGGTGGATGAAAATCAATGATTTAAAAAAAAAAATACAAAAAAAATCGGATTTTATTTATTTAAACCAGATTTTTTGATAAAATGCTTTTTGAGGAAAAAACCTATCTAAAGATCGTTTTAATTAAGATACGTTATAGCTCAAAGATATCTCATAATGAAACAGGGATTATAAATTCTAATTCTGTAGTATGAGACAATATATTCATGTAATGTTTAAGAAAAATTTTGTAAATGTGTTCCAATAGTTCATGGATTACGGACCCAATTTTATGGAGTTCCAGGGGCTTCTGTATAGATTATTTAGGTTAATCTTTCTATCTACCCAGTGGGACTCAGTGCTAACTAAGTCTAGAAAACACAGCAGAGAAGCTTAGTTTTGCAGCTCTCAGACTGTTGATTTGTGTCTCCAGAGATAACATGCTTGTTAACAGCAAAAATAAATAAATATACAGAGGTGAGAAATAAGACCTCAACCCTATTGTCCCTCTGCAAATTTCTGTACACAGAGTCAATCCCTTACCTCTCTGTAAAAGTTTCAAAAAGTTCATTGAATAGAAGATGATTGGGGGCGGAATAGATCTGGACAAGGAGAAGAAGTCTGGAAATAAATGCGAGAAGGGAGGGACAGGCAGTAGAAACAAAAGTGAAATTGTCTGAGCAGCATATTCCAGAAGTCTTGAGGTCTTTCTGAGTGTAGCCTTCATTGATTTGAGATCTACCACACCATTCTCTCACTAGAAGGGAAAACATATAATGGTAACAGGCCATAAAAGAGATCCAGTATGGGTCTCATCACTGTGTTGTGAAAAATATGTATTAAGGTTATAACACCAACAAGAATGCACTTTTGTGTAGAAATCTATGATTAAATCGAGTCTTCCTGACTAGTGATTTACATCATGATTTAAATCAAATTTACCCTGAGGACAGTTAATCTCGCTTTTCACGAACTACTAGATTTAAATGTTGTTAGGGTTATGAGACAATAGTAGTCAACCAGGAAAATTAAACTTCAATGTAAAAAAGAGTAGACTCACTGAAGTGCCTCCTGGTAGTTCTCTCCCAATCTGGCACCCCAACAGCCACACTAGTTCTGCAGTGGTCCACCTCTTCCCATGACTCCGCCCTTCAGGCAGGTCATAATTTAACCCCACCTCTTCCAGGGTATTAGAGTTCAAAAGACAAAGGAATATTACAAACTCAAAACCAGGGTAATCTGAGAAGTCTTTGACAGGACCACTCCCCACCCTGCCCAGGATTTGTCTCGATGCAACCAGTCCTTTTAATTAGTCTTTATGGGCTGGTTGTCCCATCTGCTTGGAGGTTCATCTCTCTTAGACTCTTGCTTGAAACCAGGCTTCCCTTACCAAGAGGAGTAGAGCTCCGCTCTCTTTTCTTGTCAACCCCAAACTGAGCTGAGCCACCTCCTTTTAATTCCCCTCTCCTCTCCTGACATCTGCTACAGGTATAGTGGTGCAGGGCCAGTTGGGACTACAGACCCTTATCAATCCCTTCCTTGCAAGTGTCTGACCCATCACATGCTGTAAGTGATGGTAATAACTAGAGTAACAATAACCAGAGTAAGACTTCACACCACACTTGGGTTTAGTTTGGTTTTCTTTCCAGAGTATGTGCCTTAAGTGTTACTGAAACTACACTTCTTGTGGAACCGTGTGCAGAGGTAGGGTTTTATGGCTGAGTTAAGGATATTTGTGGAATTCTGACTATGAATTTCTTCACTTTCCAATATTTGTGGTTAAGAATTACAGTGTTCTAACCATGATTTGAATTAATGGGTATATGTGTAGGTTAGGCTTTTTTTAAAACTAATTAGGAACAAGACATTTGAAATACATAACTGTAAAATATTTGAAAACGAGTATTCTGTTGCACAGGTTTAAATGAAACTCCCACTTCAGTAAAATACCACTCTTTAAAAATAGCTTTTTGCAGTTTATTTAACAGAGTCTCCTGAATTTGTGCTGCTGTCTTCTACCTGTGCGTCCGTTGTTGTCTGCTTCTTCCTCTCTTGTTCATGGCAGTCAACTCTCCTCAGCCTAGTACTTCTTGGTTTTCCACCTCCGTAGCAGTGAGTGCCATAACTCTGCATACAGTATGGGCTAGTTTACAGTAGAAGCGCTACCTCGGCACAGCTGCAGTGCATCTGGTGAGGATGCGCTATGCTGTTGGGAGAGAGCTCTCCTGTCAGTGTAACCACTGCACCTGCACGAGAGGCACATCGCACTATCCACGCTGGCACTTAGGTCAGTGTAACTTGCATTGCTCGGGGGACAACGTGGCTTATTCACACCCTTCTGAGTGACAGAAGTTATGCTGCTATAAGTGGTAGTGTGTACATGCTCCATGTAGAGAGAACAGATATGAAATGAGAAGTGGCTGAAATCATAGAGACTGGAGCACATGGGTCTTCATAGCTGTCTTAGCATTTTTAAATAGATAAAATATATGTTCTTCACTTTTGAAAATTTGTCAAGTATCTTCATTCTAGGGCTTAATTAGTGTTTATGTAAAACCAAAGGCCCAGTTAATAATAATGGTTTGGAAATGGAAATTTTCAAACAGAGGTGCTGGTGCAGTGTGTGCAGATGCAATTAAAATCATACTTGTCTCTTATCATTCCAACCAAGGATTTCACTGTGCTTTGCAAACCTCAATTAAGTATGCAGTGGAGAAAGTGACAAATATTAGAAAAGTAAAAATGCTGTAGAATGATAGTGAGTGAACAGTAAGTAATGCACCAGACTGCCACTGCCATCAGTATCAGATTGAGACTGCATTATGATCTTCGACCTGCTTTGCCCAGTCTATGGCTTGCCTACAGAGGAAAATTATCTTGGTATAAATTCAGGCAAATATCTAGATGAGTTAATATCTAGATGAGTCCCCCTGGAAGACCTCTGAATACCCTCGGGGTATATGAAGAATTTGGTACAACTTTAGGAGCAAAGTTTACTCTGTAGGGTATGACACTTGGTCCCCTACTGAAGTGATAACTATATAGGTTGGCTTTATCTTCATGGACATATAGTTCTGTGTCACAAAGAATGTGTGACTGACATGCTTTGAAAAGGAAGAGGGATTTATTGCTACCTTCAGTGTCTCCTGTACTAGAAATAATCATCATTTTGTTCTGCTGTCAGATAGAATTTCATGGTTCAGGTAATTTGCCAGAGAGAGGAACTTCACAGCTGAAGTTTACAAAATATAGATAAGCCTGTTGTGAGCGACATTGACTTTCAGGCAGTCTTTGTGACCACATGATAGTTGAGGCAGTACATTATTTATGATGTCTTCAGTAGAACTGGCCAAAACTTGTGATTTTCAGTTTGGGAGAATTTATTTTTTTATTTGGGTTAATTCTGCATTGGAACAAAACTGAATTTGTCAAAATTTTTCAGTAAATTTCTTGACTTCCAGCTGCTGTGGAGCTAGGAACCAAGCCCTGGCTCAAGCTGGGGTTCCCTAGGCTTTGATACTCAGCTCCAAAGTGGGAGACTGGAAGCCCTGGCATGGCGGAGCTGTCCCAGAGCTCCAGCTGGAGCCAGGGCTCTCAGGTCTTGTAGGTTTCCTGCTCTGCAGCAGAAGGCCTGGCATAGCAGGGAGCCCTGGCTCCCTGCTGTGGATGGAGGAGACTAGACAGTCCCAGTGTCATCTGGGGTTCTTGGGGCTGTCTTGGGCTTACCTTTGAGTGAGGAGTCAAGCCAGCACTGAAAGTCCCGCATCTGGATGGGATTAAGGGGGCTGGGCACAGGCGGCTCAGGGAAGTACATGGGGTTAAGGGGGAGTTGGGCAGGGAAATGGGATTAAGGGGGCTGGGAAGCTGCCTGCAGTGGCATATGTACTGAGTGTGTAGCAGACCCCAGAGACCTGGCTCTAGCTGAGAGCAGGGAGCCTAACAGTCTCTAGTCCAGCCAGGGCACCAGTGGAAACCTGCCTGTGTTTTGACCCAAATGTTTTGGTCTATCAAACTGGCATTTTCTGATGAAACTTAAGTTTTGTTGGAAATTTTTCAACAAGCTCTCGCCTTGAGTGGTCTTGTTAGCATAGTGGACACAATGGAAGAATATGAAGATCTATATGTGCTGTTTCAGTACTCACAGAGCAGCAGATAATTTCATAGATTGTGGTTAATTATAAGAAATTAATTACCCAAGAAAAGGCAAAAAAAAATTAAAAGGGGAATAGGTTTAAATCCTTGCCCCAGGGATGCTCAGTCTCCACCCCAGGCCCTGCCCCATCCCTTCCCCCAAACTCCCACCCCGCCTCTTTCTGTCCAGTTCCGCCCCCTCCCCTGAGCGCACCCCATCCCTGCTTCTCCCCCAGCACCTCCTACATGCCACGAAACAGCTGGCAAGAAGCTCTGGGAGGGAGGGGGAGGAGTAGAGCAGGGGTGGCCAAATTGTGGCTCGTGAGCCACATGCAGCTCTTTTACTGTTAAAGTGTAGCTCTCGGAGCAGGGGAAATGGGGGTCTCCCCCATTCTGCACCTACCAGACTGGAGGGGGAGGGGGCTCAGGATCCCTGCCTTGCAGTGGGGTAGTGGCTTCTGCCCAGTGGGGAGGGGAGTGTTTTTGGGCTTCAGCCCCACAGGGTGCACCTGATGGAGCTCTGGACTTCAGCAGGAGTGGGGCTTAAGCTCCGAGCCTCGGCAGGAACCTCCCGTGGGGCTGAAGCCCCAAGCACAAGCCGGTGCGCCTTGGCTCTCAAACCTCTGAAGATTGTCATATGCAGGTCAGAAGGTCAGTATGTTTGGTCACCCCTGCTGTAGAGAAACAGATGATATTGGAACATCCCTTTAAACTTGAATCAGTAGTTATGCATGAAGTGTAGTCTCCAGGAGTTATAAAAACATATCTTGTCTTGTTGGCCTATAGTAGTGGTTCTCAGCCTGTTTACCGTTGTGGGCTCCATATGTTGCTCTCTGTGTGTGTTACGTGGGCCACATCCACACAATATATATACTACTTGTACATCTACCAAGAAAAAAAACGGTTTAGTATATAGCAATACCATTCAAATTGATGTAGTACCTTTCATTTCAACACTGGCAAGTGTCTACCAAGAGCATTTTAAATGAGCAAAATAAGTGAAAACATTAACTGTTTTTAATTAATTTGGGTGGCATGGAGTATTGCGACCCTCGATTCTAAATGAGAGGAGGGGGGAAGAGAAGATGACAACTGGGAGATGACGATGACCAGAGCTCCTCATGCTGCCCCTGCCCTGAGCACTGGCTCTGCACTCCCATTGGCTGGGAAATGGCCAACAGGAGCTGCGGGGGGGGAGGGGGTGCCTGTGGTTGAGAGCTGTGCAGAGCCGCTTACATGCCTCTGCCTAGGAGTTGGACCTGTTGTTGCCGTTTTCAGGGTGAGCGTGATCTGCGGTGCCAGGACAGGTAGGAAGCCTGCCTTAGCACTGCCGCTGACCGAGAGCCACCTGAGATAAACTCACGCCCCAACCCTTGCCTCAGCCCTGAGCCCCCTCCAAACCCCGAGCCCCTTTCTGCACCCCAATCCCCCTATCTCTGGCCCCACCCCAGAGCTTGCACCTGCAGCTCAGAGCCCCCTCCTGTACCCCCAACTCCTCATTCCTGTCCCCACCCTCCAGTCCTCACCCCAACCCTCTGTCCCAGCCATAAGCTCCTCCCACACTCCAAACCCCTCATCCCCAGCTCCACTGGGTCACGGGCATCAAGAATTTTCCTCAACTGGGTTGAAAACCACTGCCCTAGGTTTCTACACCCTCTCCCCGTGCCAGCTGCTCTTCTACCTTGGCAGTACGGAGCTCAGCTCTGCAGCCTGCCTGCTGCTGCGATCCTAGTGCCAGGAGTTTGCTCCAGCTGGGATCACTGGACCTGCGATTCTGTGTGGTGGGGCAGCACCGAGCACCCTGGCTTCCTGCCAGTGCTGCTGCGCCCAGTCCTGCTGGGGTGGGGGGAGCTGTTATCACTGGGCCCAATCCTACACTGACTAATTTTTGCACCATCACCCCGGCTCTTCATCTGGGACAGGTCCCCCCCCCCCACATATCCCCAGTTACAGCCCTGATGATGTCACCTGGGCCACAAGTTGAGAACCACAGGCCTATAGTGCTTCTGGGAGTCAAAGTTAACTAAGTACTACTCTTTTCTTGTTCTAAGTAAGGATACAGTGTTTGTAGCTCATATATTGTAAAGTATTTAAGGGGTTTGTGGTATGTTGCATGCTTCCATTGCAGATATGCCAGTCTAATATATCTCACGCTGAAAGGCTTTTACTGTACTACTTGACTTGACATGAAATGACCCTTTAGAAGCAGCCTTAAACCCTTGCCTTTTAGAAGTGATTTTGTTTTTTCCCTAACATGTCTCATGTTTTGCATCTTAATCTGTCTTGAGCTCATGAAGGTGGTGGTAGCAACAGAACTGATTTTAATTTTTACTCTTGCTTACAAATTCGATATCTGGAATGATAGAATATTAACTGTTTTCAGTTTATATAAGCAGAAGTGAAGACGTCGAAAGCCAAATGTGAAAAAAGAATGAGGATTTTAATTTTTATAGAGAGCTTTTCATATGGAAGGATCTTGAAGTGCTTGCTGGATCAACTAATGAAAAATGGGCGTGGGTAGAGGAGGGAACGGCAACTGTTTAACAGCCTGAAATAGGAAGCGAAGGAAAATTTATCCATTCAACTGTAATTTTTAAAATAGGATCAAAGAACCCAGCTTGACTTTTGGAGCCAGGGATGGAATTTATAGGAGAGAAAGAAACCCTCTTAATTTAGATACTGAGGAAATTTTGACATGGAATCTGAGACACAAACATAGAACTTGCAGAGTAGAACCAACGTTTAGTCTCAATTTTCAGAGTAGAACCTCAGTTTCATCTCTTAGCCTGCATATGGTGGATGGCTATCTTTGTTACGCATTTAGCACAGTGAGGTCCTGGTCCATGTCTAGGGCTCGTAGGTACTACAGTAGTACAAATTAATAATAATATTGGGTAGATACCCATATTGCAAACAAACAAAAGCCACCACCTTTACCACCGCTTTTCAATCTCCCCCCTTGCAGGGTCCCAATGCCCAGGCTGCAACCCGAAACCGAATGTCTACACTGCAGTTAAATCGCCCCAGATAGTCCAAGCCCCGTGAACCCAAGTTAGCTGACGCATGCCAGCTGCAGGTGTTTAACTGCAGTGTAGACATACCTTAAGACACGAGGAGGTGGAGTGGCTGACTTGTGCATTTTTATCAGACTGCAGCCTGTTGTGATGGGCAACTGTTTCTCATTCCCACAAGCACTCACTTGTGAAGTTCCACATGGCTCAATCCTGCATCCAAAATGGTGGGCCAGTTTGAGAAAACCGATAGTTTTGTGGATAAAAACTTCTTTGCTGTCACTGCAACAACTTCCACAAGCCCTAATATTCACTGGAAGGATTCCTTGTGTTTAAGCTCCTGACTAGAACATACTACTTTAATTTCTAGGAGTCCCTTCATCCCTCACCCTATTAGTGATTCCACAAAATGACAAGTATCAGAGGGGTAGCCGTGTTAGTCTGGATCTGTAAAAGCAGACTCGTGAACAAATAAATAAATGAATAAAGCAGACTCGTGAACAAATTCAGAATGGTGTTTAATTTGGTCTCTGTGGGCCTAATTCTTCACTCACATCACTGTCACTCTATAGACTTTAATAGACTTATTTCTGATTTACAAGGGTGAAAGCAAATAGAGAATCAGACCCTTTGTTTTCAGATTTAAGATTTTTTTTTTTTTTTTTTTTTTTACTGTTGTCTTCAGCACCCAATAGTTTAACTTGAGACAGTATTTTGTCTGTTGAAACAGCTGAACTTGGCTAACCATTAGGAGGAAATTTGTGGTACTTGTGTAGTTTAGTTCAAACCACTAATGTCAATCATTCTTAAGACCTGCATATATAACACTGCTGAAAAGAATGCCTCCAAATATCACTGACATCCACACCTCATATACAGATATTCCATTGTTCTAAGATCTAACTAGACAGCCTGCATGGTTGGGATTTTTGTCAGTCATGCCACACAAAGAAAGCATAAATATCTTAAGTGTTCTCTTTGCACAGAGACCATTTTATGTTCACAAACGCTGCTGCTGCTTCTGCTCCTCAGGTTGTTTTCAATAGGTTCACGGTAATGTAGATGTGATGACAGTGATCCTTTCAGAAGCTTAATATTTTCTCATTTGGGATCTACATGACTTTAACCGCCACCCACTCTAATCTCTTCTTGCAGAGTACAGTACCAATCATGTAAATAACATGTGTTCTATGTTAACTTTTTTCATGAAAATCTGTTAAGTGTTTCCATAAATGCGCACACATAAATATTGCCTGCGTGCATTCAAGCACTCACTTCCCCCACCCCTTGAAAAAAGAAACAACAAAAAATTGTTGTACTACAAACTAACACGTACCTCATATGCAGCATTTACAGCCAGGGTGAAACTATATAGCTTACACTTTTAGTTAGGCTGCTTGTCTGTCTGACGTCCTAGTTTTCTCCATGGCAACACTCTGTAGACATGCACTATTGTCTGTGTGTGTTGTCATGTAAGGTATGGCAAACACTGAAGATGACTAAATAAAATGCAAAGCTTCTGATATAACTAATATGTAAAAATAATGGGCTGACTTGTGTTTCAAATATTTTTAATAGTACACTATTTTGTTTTGTAAAAACTATCATCTGCCTATGCTATTTCCTTTGTCATCTTTCATTGGTGTCTTTTTTTTCATGCTGTTACCTATTTATGGAATGAGATTGTTTTTTCTGGGCTCTCCTCCTTCAAAATCTCTCCCTTTGCTTTGCTTTTCCCCATGTGCTTCCAATTCTGTGCATTGCACTCCTTCCCTCTTTTCCTACACTAGTCTCTATTTCAAACATTAGGTACAACTCACATTTTTAATTTTGTTTTAATATTAAATCCTTTGTATTGTCTATGCCCATCACATTCCAGATTTGAAGTCTGCTCATCCTGCAAACGCTCATTAAGATGAAATCCATTAACTTCATTTTTGTTTAAGGATTTTGATCTTTTAGCTAGCATTTATAAACTTGCTCTTACTTGTGAAATGTTTTAAAGAAATAAAAATAACTTCAACTCCCTCTATCCCCTGCTAAACTAATTTATTTAGATTTAGACTCTACTGCACAAAAAAGAGTGTCCATCCCAGGTAGAGGGTGTCCTAGACCAGGAGTCTCAAAGTCCCGGCCTGCGGGTCATCTGCGGCCCGAGAACCTCCCCATTGTGGCCCGCGGAGGAGAGATGCATGCACCTATGCCACCAGCAATGTCGTCTGCAGGTGCCGCCTCCCGCAGCTCCCATTGGCTGGGGGAGAGGGACAGAGATACCATAACTAGTCGCCGGGCAGAGTCAGCCATGGAGGCAGCATCATTTGTTGCCAGACACAGGCAGCCATGGAGGCAGCATCATGTTTTTTCACAATGAATATAAACAAGTCAAAATGCCAAGCTCAACTATCTGGTGCACACCTTGCTGCAATCCTGAAGGTTTCAACTGCTCAGTCACTGAGGCCAAACATCAACAAACTGACAGAACTGAAGCATTGCCAGGTGTCTGGCAAACACTAAAAACTCTGGCAAGTGAAGAATTGTATAAAGTTGTATGACAGTTTTATTATTTCTAAGAAATTTGAAGTAAAAAATAAAATATAAACGCTTTCTTTTCTGAACACCATCTTCAGTGACATTATTGGACTGCTGGGAGGATTTGAGGACTGTCACTGGCCCTAAGGTAAACTGAGTTTGAGGACCTGGCACTTTGGGCAGATCCTCAGCTGGTATTAATTGTCATTCGCACCACTGAAGTCAGTGTCACTATAAGTTTATACCAGCTGAGGATCTGCTCCTTTATTTTGTATATTTTAATCAGACTCTTTCTCCCATATATAACTTTTGGAGAGTCTCCATCACATGGAGTAATACTGTTTTTAAAAGAGTTAATGAAACTTTAACATGGCAGTGTTAATCTGCCATTATTATAATGTTTTGTTCAGTGCCCAAGTAAAAAATAATCAGAACACTTCTGTTTATTTTACCCTGGCTTGCTGGAAACAAAATTAGGACAAATGTGGGTCATTGCTGGAGATTGAACTGAACTCTCCAGTGGTAAAACCATGAATGTCTACTACTTGAGCAGCTCCTTCAGGTAGTAGCTCTAGGAGACTTGTATCTTTTGTAAACCAGCCACTAGAGTGGGGCATTTAACATATACTGAACAACAAGTTACATAAGCATCCTTCAGAATTGATTAGGTTTCAGTATATAACCCATAATTCAGATAGATAGAGTGAGAAAAAGAAAAACTCTTTGGGAACAGATCAAGAAAATCTGAGGCATTGGCTGGCTTTGTGAAGATATCAAAACACTTATTTATATCTACTTGTCACAGTAAAATGTGTATATTGTACAAAATGTGTCGAATAAATATCAAGGGGTCTTTTCACTATGCCTTCATGTCCCTTCCACCATTACTTTAAACAACGCAATAGCGAAATGTTGGAAATAGTTTACTAAAATCTGAATTAACTGTTTGCCCTGGATCTCTCCCATAAAAAAGGAAATCAGAAATTGTGACATTGGCAGGTTTTAGAGGTGGAATTGTGCTATCCAGTGAGACTATCCAATAAGTTCCTGGACTGCATTGCAGATGACTTTTTATTTCAGAAGGTTGAAAAAGCTACTGGGGGCAAGCTGTTCTAGACTTGATTTTAACAAATAGGGAGGAACTCGTTGAGAATTTGAAAGTAGAAGGAAGCTTGGGTGAAAGTGATCATGAAATCATAGAGTTTGCAATTCTAAGGAAGGGTAGAAGGGAG
>NC_133773.1:68636516-68718396 GCF_003597395.2 Chelonoidis abingdonii
GGGAGGTTGTGGAATCTCCATCTCTGGAGATATTTAAGAGTAGGTTAGATAAATGTCTATCAGGGATGGTCTAGACAGTATTTGGTCCTGCTATGAGGGCAGGGGACTGGACTCGATGACCCCTCGAGGTCCCTTCCAGTCCTAGAGTCTATGAATCTACAACATATTTTCATCCAGCTTTTCCATTGATTTTTCTCTTGGGGAAATGATTGACTAGTTTGTGTGCTTTCTGTCTTTTAGGTTGAAGAATGAAAAAGCCTTGCGTCTGAGCATTGTAGGTGAGTATCATACTTGGTTGAAGAGGGATAGCTCAGGGGTTTGAGGATTGGCTTGGTAAACCCAGTGTTGTGAGTTCAATCCTTGAGGGGGCCATTTTGGGATCTGGGGCAAAAATCTGTCTGGGGATTGGTCCTGCTTTGAGTAGGGAATTGGACTAGATTACCTCCTGAGGTCTCTTCCAACCCTAATAGTCTATGAAATCCAAAATTAAGTTTGTCCTCTAATTTAGGTCTTACAGACTTTCTGGGAAAAGGAATTCTATCCAATTATTCTCTGTTTGGGGCGAAGACTGTCTTTATAATCTATTAATAAACTGTATAATTGTTGGAATATCAGGGATGTTCTCACTTCAACCTGGCAACTGCAAGTGAAATCAGAGCTAAGAGGTGTATGGTATCTCTTGACTTCACTTCTTTGCAACACACATAGACTTCATCAGTGGCTGACTGTAGCGGTAGGCAACTTGCCATACTACAGAACAAACCTCTATTTCATTAATACCACCAAGCCTTGTCAATCCTTATTATTAGATGTAGCCTACTCCGAAATTTATACTTATATCATCTCATGTAGATGTTTGTGAATTGACAGAGATGTCAGGCAGCAGCTTAGAAGGCTGGTAAATTTCAGACCACAGTTTGATAGTGTTTTAAAGAGTTAGATGGTTTACCTTGTTAATTTACTTTACTCTTAAATTATGCAGATATGTTGATCAGGGAATGAAAAGGCCTCAGGCCAGTTTTTCATACTGCAACTCTAAGTTGCTAATTTTGACAGTTTCTCCATGATATATTTGATTGTCTTGATGTTGATCCAATATGGTGATTCTGCCTCTCTCCCTCCCCTCCCCCGCATCATGTTGTAATATAACATGATCTCAAAGTGATTTTTGGTACTTTTAAACATTTCTCAAGCAGTACTTACAGAATGTTTTCTAATAATTTTAAGATGTTCATCTAGTTCCTCTGCACTTTACTTTCTGAAAAAAAATATACTGTGTGTATTGATTGCTGAAGAATTGGGTTGTGTTAATAAAAAAAAGTAACATTTTCTTCCAGATTTCCAGTACTTTAAAACTATTTTATTTATTTATTTATTTATTTTTATTTATTTATATAGTAAAAGAATCTTCTATCTTCTCTCCCAAATTAAAAATGACAACTGGATGAAACCTATTCTTTGTATTAATTTCATATCTAGACTGAGACCTTGTACTTGTACTATAGTGATGCAATTTTTTATGACTGAATTTTAAACCCCCTGAAAAATGGGATTTATTGCAGGAACATTGACAGGGTTTTTTCTATGCTAGTGCTACTGTAATAATTAACACACATTTTGTTCCTGCAGGAGAAAAATTGCAGTGGTTTCAAAGTCACCTTGATCCCAGCAAAGCAGACTACACAAAGAAAGAAGCCTGTGAACTAATTGAAAAGTAAGAATGGGGTATACAATAATATAAAAGACTCTTTTTTGTTGGAAATAAGATTGACTTAGTGACTGGTAAATTAAGATGAATCGTAAATATACTAAATATTTCCCTTTCATATTTATTATTAGAAATCTCATTGATTTATTAATAGTGAAGATATTATGCCAGCATAAGTAGATCATAACTATTCTGGAACTACTGGATGAGATCAGAGTATAACCAGAGAGACTTTTATATTATATCTCTGCATGTGTAGTGAGGGCAAACTCAAATTAAAATGGATACACCTATATCTTTTCCAGTAACTACATGATCAGCAATCTAAATGTTTATGTCCCTGGTAAATGAAGTGTTAGTCGCATTTCTTGGTGAAAGTGCAATCTACAGGTTCTACTTCACTTAGACCCGCTTCTTAGCTTTGCCACATTCTGTTTTAGGAAGGCCAGCTGAACAGCGCCAGAGCTATTTCAAGAGTGGGGACCTGTATAGGCACTATATCATTACTGTACATAGGACTGCATGTACCAAAGGCTGCCGCTGTTGCCAATTTGTCAGCTACATCTCTTGATAGGTTATGCCTATATCATGATGGTAAATTCCTTTTACCCTCAGTATGGCGTATTTTGTATGCAGTTCAATGAAACCTGCGTTATTGAGGAGCATCTCCAGTGCTGCTCTGGGGTAGATCCACCACTGGTGTATGTTATAGGATCTACTCTCATCTTATGTTTTAAAGTGTTCGCAGTATAAATGATGGCTTGAGACTTTAAAATATCCTCAATGTATCCAGAGTACTTCAGTTTGACTTCTTAGTGAAAGACCACTTATAGCAGGCAACATATAACCTTTTTTTTCTGGGTTGCAGAGCAGTTACGTAAGATAGGTTACACTAAGTAAAAAAAAAATTCACATTCAAAACACTACATTAAAACAGCATTATTATGGTCGTGAAGTCAAGCACTCAAAAATTAGGAAATGCTAGAATTACAATTGTTTGTGCAACCTTAATTTGGCTCCCTTGTGTACAACCATTATGATAGTCCTTAAGTACAGCCCTGGCTGGACCGTGCTAGAGTACTGACAGAGTCTTTGGAGAATTTAGATTCCAAACTCTTAACAGGCCTTTACTGAACATCTGTAAATAGTGATTTTTTTCATAGGTTCATGTCTTAGACAGATTTGGCTGTTTGTTTCACAGGAATGGCAAAAATAGGGCAACCCCACTAAATTTCAAGTTCTTGCTCCAAAGCGTGGCAGCACTAGAGCTTCTCAGAGAAATGACAGTACATATGTTTATCATAGGCAAAATAACACTTTTCTGTAATCTCATTCTCTGAAATGGCTAAACCATTTTAGCTGAAACTTTCAAAAAAGTTCTGCCTGAGGGAGACACCTGGCCTGAGAAATTTCTGCTCAGTGATTAAAGTTTGGCAAAGTTATAAGCAACTGAAAACAGGGTCTTATAATGGGAAGTGTTGGGCAATCAAGGAAGAAGGCTGTACTTCTTCCGACCTGGTTTAGAGGGGACGTGAAGGCAGCTATAAAAAATAAAATATAACAAATGGAAGAAAGTGAAAGTTGGTAGTAATTAGTATAAACCAGAAGTTAGGAATTATAGAAGATTGATAAGGGACACAAGGAGAAATCTGCTATACAGTTTTTAAAATATATTAGGAACAAAAAAGTTCTGACAATGGTATTGGTTCATGACTAGATGGAAATAGTAGAATTATGGAGAATAATGCAGAAAAGGCAGAAATGTTCAATAAATATTTCTTTTCTGTAATTGGGGGGAGGGGAAAGCAGATGATATACTCTGATCAAATGCTGGTGATAATTTCTCTGGAAGATGTTAAACAGAAGCTCCTAAAATCAGACATTTTTAAATCAGAATATCCAAATAACTTGCTTCCAAGAGTTTTAAAAGAGGTGTCTGAGAAGATTGCTGGACCATTAATGTTGCTTTTCAATAAGTCCAAGAGCAATGAGGAAGTTCCAGAAGACTGGAAGACAGCTAATGTTGTGCCAATATTTAGAAAGGGTAAACAACATGACCCGGCTAACTATTGGCCTGTCAGCGTGACGTCGATCCTTGGCAAGACAATGGAGCGGCTGATACAGGACTCAACTAATAAAGAATTAAAGGAGTGTAATGTAATTAATGGAAATCAACATGGTTTATGGAAAATAGATTCTTTGAAACTAACTTGATTTTTTTTTGATGAGTATACGAGTTTGGTTGATGAAAGTAATAGCGTTGACATAACATACTTAGACTCCTTTAAGTCGCTTGATCTGGTACCAAATGCCATTTTAATTAAAAAACGAGAATAATATAAAATGAACATGGTGCCAATTAAATGGATTTAAAACCGGCTAACTGATGGGTTTCAAAATGTAACTGTAAATGGGCAATCATCATCAAACCAGTGTGTTTCTGGTGGGATCCTGCAGGGATCAATTCTTGGCCCTATGCTATTTAATCAGTGACCCGGAAGAAAACATAAAATAACTGATAAAAATTGGGGGTGTGATAAATGATGAAGAGGACAGTCACTGACTCAGAATTATCTCGATTGCATGGTCATCTGGGCACAAGCAAACGTGTTTTAGTATGGCTAAATGTAAACGTATACATCTAGAAACAAAGAATGTAGGCCACACTTAATGAATGGAGACTCTATCCATTACAGACCACAAATCTTTTTCAAAGTCACTGCTTCCCAGGACAATCAGCTGAACATGAGTGTGGAATGATCTGGAAAAAGGGGTAAACAGATGACAAAATTTGAAGATGATACAAAATTACTAAAGATAGTTAAGACCTAGGCAGACTGGGAAGAACTACAAAAGGATCTCTCAAAACTGGGTGACTGGGCAACAAAATGGCGGATGAAATTTAATGTAGATAAATGCAAAGTAATGCACATTGGAAAGCATAAGCCCAGCTATACATATAAAATGATGGGGTCTAAATTAGCTGTTAGCACTCAGGAAAGAGATCATGGAGTCAATGTGTATAGTTCTCTGAAAATATCCACTCAATGTGCAGCAGCATTCAAAAAAGTGAACAGACTGCTGGGAATAATTAAGAAATGGATAGATTAATAGGATAAAAAATACCATGTTGCCTCTATATAAATCCATGGTATGCCCACATCTTGAATACCGTGTGCAGATGTGGTTGTCCCATCTGAAAAAACAAAAAAAAGATATATCGGAATTGGAAAAGATACAGAAAAGGGCAACAAAAATTATTAGGGGTATGGAATGGCTCCTGTATGAGGAGAAACTAATAAGCCTGGGACTTTTCAGCTTGGAAAAGGGATGACTAAGGAGAGATATGATTGAGGTCTATAAAATCATGACTGGTGTAGAAAAAGTCAATAAGGAAGTGGTGTTTACTGCTTCTCATTACACAAGAAATAGGGGTCACCAAATGAAGTTAATAGGCAGCAGGTTTAAAACAAATAACTGTGTGTTGTGTGAAGAAATACTTCCTTTTAACTCGTGGAACTCCTTTCCAAAGGATGTTGTGAAGGCCAGGAGCATAACTGGGTTCAAAAAAGAACTAGATACATTCATGGAGGATAGTTCCATCAGTGGCTATTAGAATCATAGAATCATAGAATCAAAAGGTTGGAAGGGACCTCACGAGGTCATCTAGTCCAACCCCCTGCTAAAGGCAGGACCATTTTCCCTAAATAATCCCAGCCAGGGTGCGGTCTAGCCGGACTTTAAATAGCTCTAAAGATGGAGATTCTATCACCTCCCTAGGTAACCCATTCCAATACTTCACCACTCTCCTAGTCAGAAAGTTTTTTCTAATATCCAGCCTCGACTTCCGCAGCTGCAACTTCAAACCATTGCTCCTTGTTCTGTCCTCCGTCACCACTGAGAACAGCCTAGCTCCCTCCTCCTTGGAGCATCCCTTCAAGTAGTTGAAGGTTGCTATCAAATCCCCCCTTAGTCTTCTCTTCTGCAGGCTAAATAAGCCCAGTTCCTTCAGTCTCTCTTCATTAGCCAGGATGGGCAGGAATGTTGTCCCTAGCCTGTGTTTGCCAGGGGATGGATCACTTGATGATTACCTGTTCTGTTCATTCCCTCTGGGGCACCTGGTACTGGCCACTATCGGAAGACAGGAAACTAGGCTAGATGGATTTTGGTCTGACCCAGTATGGCCATTCTTATGTTTTTATGTCAGCCGGTGGCTAAAAGTGCTAACACAATTCTGGGATGCATAAACGGGATTCACAAGTAGTGGTTATTTTATCACTGTATTTGTCACTGATGTAATTACTGTTGCAATACTGTGTCCAGTTCTGGTGTCTACAGTTCAAGAAAGATGTTGATAAATTGGAGAGGGTTCAGTAAAGAGCCATGAGAAAATTAAGGGATAGCTCAGTGGTTTGAGCATTGGCCTGCTAAACCCAGGGTTGTGAGTTCAGTACTTGAGAGAGCCACTTAAGGATCTGGGGCAAAAATCAGTACTTGGTCCTGCTAGTGAAGGTAGGGGGCTGGACTCAATGACTTTTCAAGCTCCCTTCCAGTTCTAGGACATAGATATATCTTCTATTATTATTTATCCTGTAGTAATTTGGACGTTCTCCCAGTACAGTGCTAGTCTTCCTTTTGCCAGAGATTCTTGGCTACAATAAATGACATGCTATACTCTGCTAAGTCTGAGGGGTAAGAGTCTAAAGGTCACAGCCTAAAGAGAATTTCTCTTTTGGAAGAATAGTGCAAATCTTGAATTTAGTGTGAAAAATTGGATCTGTGGCATATTTAGATGTTGTGCAGATGGCAAAGAAGCAACTGGTAAATATTTCCCTGGCAAATGACCAAACCAGTATAGTTTTATTAAAATGTTATGAGACATCTCCTAGCTTAATCTTGTTGTCTTTCAGATATTTGCATCGATTCAGTGATGAACTGGAACAGATTGAGTTACATAACAGCATTAAAGGCAGACAGGGAAGGCAGCACAATTCCAGGGAGGTGATCATCAAACAGACCATACAGCATGAAAGACAACTCTATGAAGGATATGGGATAGGTATGGCTGCCTTATTATTTCTTTGTTGTACAAACTGCAGTAGCTGTTCCCCCCTGTTCTAGTGAAGACTTTAGGTGATACTTTGGTTTCTTGTTTAGAGAAATAAATCTTCCTTTACTTCTCTTGATTTCCAGGTTCTTTTAAGGTGGATGTAAAAACAAACAGAAAAATCCTAGTTAGAAATTCATTTTACTTCCTTGAATGCAGTGATCACCTTTGAGCAATGACTCTTTTTTATGTTGCTTTAAGACATATGTGTATGTAGATTTTGATTACTAAAGTTGATAGACTTTACAAGAATCCTGATTTCTGTTTTTAAAACATATTAATATAGCCACCTCAAAAGAGCATGCATTGCATCCCTTTTAAAAACATTTCTTCTAAAAAAGGTGGGGTTTTTTTTAGCTTGAACAAAAAAGTTGCCTGGTCTTTAAAAGGATACATAATCATGTGTTTGGAGACATACATATGAGGTTGTTTGTTGGTATAAAGTTTTATTAGCTCTCATTTGAAATGACAGCATTACTTGCTCATGACTTCATTACTCATGACTGGTAACGATCCCAAACTCATGCCATGAAACCTTTGTACCATGAAACATCATAGCATTGTCTCAATAACAGAAACCTAACGTCACTGAGATTCATGTTGCATAGCTTGCAGTGTGTTGTCCACTTAAGAAGGAGGACTTCGGAGCCTATTAAACTTAGAGGGCCCAAGGCTTCCCACTCCATGAATCACAGGGATCTTTAAAGAAAAAAAGAACCCTTGATCCAAGGAGGTAGGAATAGTCCTGTATCAATTGGACCTGCCTCCACCAGAATTTAAACTTTCTCCTTATTTGCGGTGGAGCACGGCTTCTGCAGTAGATGCAGCGGAGCCAAAGGGTATTAATATAGCTGCAGACTTAATTACATTTCTTGGGTTTCTTGGATTTCTTCATTAAAATGTAGAGGCTTATCGAGGAATGGTGCTTCATTTTGACAGGTCTCTTGCTCCACCCTGATCCCACGTAAAACTTTGTGTAGACCCAACAGACAGAAACTCTGATCAGGCTGAGGAGATACATATACAGAAGGACCTCTTCAAATGTGTAGCGAGTGATGAATCTTTGGCCCCATGGATGTTTGGAGTAGGATTGAGAGTGTACATTTATAAAAATGCCCTAACGTTTAACCTTTAACAACCAAAGCCCCTGAAAGAAAACTCTGAAACATTTAGAATACAATAATGCTGTAATTTATAACAAAAGTTATAATAGCCCATTAGACAGCTCAGAACAATATTCTTAACTTCTAATTTGACATTTCAGCATTTTCACTGGCTGCTATCACAAATACATATAAAGTCAGACTGCCAGACATGATTGTTGGTCTTTATTTTTAAATTGCCCCAGGGAGAAAATAGCAGTTGCCCCTTTATCATCACAATGTCTCATCATGCCTTAAAAATAGCTGAGAAGAGAGCCGTGTGTGTCTTGAGAACCGCAGCATGAGTATTACCAATGAAAGGTATCAGTCTGGGATGCTGCATGGGATTAACATTAAAGAATGGAAATTTTTGAGCCTAAGTGAACTGATAGCATCCCTTTAAAAATATATATTCTCTTTAAAGGTGGTATGCAAATGCCAGGTATGCTTGAGAGAGAGCCTGAAATGAATGAAAATCATATACGTGGAACTAGGCTGATGAGCAAGAGCAGGGGATCAAGTGTGACAAGGCTAATTGAGATGGGGAAAGGAATTGTGGAGACTGAGATCCAGGCTGTGTTGAGGAGGATGTGGTAGAAAGTAATATCAAATTTAATGACCTGTCACATTACTTTTTAAAAATAAACCCTTTTTGGAGCCAAATAACCAGTTTAACTTTAATGTCTGGAAGGAGTAGTGTTCAAAGTCAGTGATACTTTCATAGTGATATGAAGTTCATTAACAAAATGGAAAAATCAACATTTGTTTTCTGCTTGGAAGGTAAAATCTTGGCCAATTAGCTTCTTTGAAATAAGTGTTTCCAATGTTCATGGGGCGGGGGGATAGTGGGGAGTAATGAAAGGTTTTCAAAATATTCACCAGCTATACTTAATCCTCCAGAGCTTCTCATATCCTGTTCTTCATGAGATAGCAAGCAATTCAGGGGTTCATGGTGTTAAGCTATGTGACTTAGTGCTTCAATGGGAATCCAGTGTTCTTTCTTCTCACTTCCTCTTTTGCATTTCTTCTCAGGCAGAAATAGGGAAGCAATCTATATGACTTTTTAAAAATCTATTCTTGTTTTCAAATTGTTGTTCACCAATACAAAGTCCTCCTTCCAATTTCTGTGGTTTTAAAAATTGTGTCCTTATTTTTAAAGATGTTTTTTCTCTCCTGATGCTGTATGAAAAAAAGTCAATGAAATAGGCTAGCAAACAACTCTATCAAATGCACAAGGTAAACAAACTGGAAAAAATAAAAAACAAGATGTTTTCATTTATAAAAGTCTCTCTGAATTTTTTCTTACTATTGCTGTAAGTTTAAAAATCGCAAAAATGTGACATTTTTAATTTGCTGGTGTCCCTTTACATGTTAAATGCAGCCTCAAATTATTCATCATTTGTTACCGCAGCTGTTGAAGGTTCAGTCTGTCTAGAACTCAGTCTTCATTCGGAGAAAATTGTTGCTGCTAAATAGTATAATTGGATATGGGAGGAAAAAAATGGGAAGTCAGCTGGAGACTGTGCTTTAATGGCTCTATCTCATCATTGTCACTAGAGGCTTCTCTAGTAAAAGGGAATATCTTCAAACTGACTTTATATTTGAGTGTCTCTCTCTGTTATTGATGTCAGAATTTTCCCTTCTGTGTTGTGTGTTTTGCCTTGAAGCAGCCTTAGAATATAAAAGTGGAGTTCTAAAAGTCATCCAAGGTTTGATATTTTTGTATAAACAATCATGTTCAAGTGAATAGATACTCAAGATTATACATTTCTTCACTAGTTGATCATTAACAGGCTGAATATCATGCAGAAGTTCTTAAACAGCTACACCGGCAGCTGAGTATTCAGAGAAATTAGTAAATGCTGTACAGATTCTTCTAGGAACAGTAACAATAAAGGAAGCTTCAGTCTTATAATCAGTGAGGTTGTTAAGGAAGTTGTTTTTTTAGTCAGGGCCGGTGTAACCATTTAGGCGACCTAGGCGGTTGCCTAGGGCGCTAAAATTTGGGGGGGGCGCCATTTTCTTTGGCAGCGACTGCAGCGGCCAGATCTTTGGCTGCCCTGGTCGCCGCTGGCATTTAGGCGGATGGAGCTGGGGCAGGGGAGTGCAGAGAGGGCTGCCTGCAGTAAGTAAGGCGGGGGGCAGCATGCAGGGGAACTCCCCGCCCCAGTTCACCCCTGCCCCGCCTCCTCCCTGAGCACGCTGTGGCTGCTTCACTTCTCCCGCCTCCCAGGCTTGCGGCGCCTAAGCTGTTGTATTTTTACCTTCCCTAGATGTTTTCAGTTTTTTATTCCTGCGGTAGTTCCTTTTTTTAGATATCACAGTGTACTTTGTCTTCCAATATATTAATTCTCTGGGCAGGAACTGTATTAACAGTCCTGTACAGGACTGAGTATCTTGTTGGTGCTTAGATGGAAATAATATAAATTATAATCTGTGATTCTAATGGGATCAAAAATTCTGTTTAAGAAGATGCTAGGTTGAACGTAACCCCAAATATTTTCTCTGTATTTATAACAGAAGCTTAATATCAGGATTTTCAAAATAAGGTGCCTAAAATTATTTTCTTAGATCAATATTTAAACATCAAAATAACTGATTTTTCAAAAATGCTAAGCAACCATTGAATTCAGTTGGAGCTACTGGATACTCAGCAATTTTTTTTTTTTTTAAATAGACCATTTATTAAGTTGCCTAAATATGGATTTAGGAGACAAACTTAAGGCATCCACTTTCAAAAATCTTGGTGTTAATATCCATTAGTAAGACAGAATATTAGACATCTTGGTTAATATTACCATCAAGAGTACATATAGTGTTCTGTGTTTTTGCTAACACACCCTATATTTCAACATCTGAGAGCTAAAGACATGGCATTTCTGATGGAGGGCTCTTGACTATACACACCATGCTTCCCTGGTGCACTACTCTGAAGACCTCAAGGTACACCATAAGGCCTGTTGTCATAGTTTCAGTTGTAACTCTCTTAAGGTTTCAAGCTTAGCCATCACCTCTTTTGGACGGAGACCCATGTTTCTCCCTCCAGACTGGAGAGAGAGACTGTGGAAGGATCAGGCCTGACTGGGATCCAGCACCTCTATGTTTCTGTTTCTTCAGGAGCTACAACAGTGTACACAAGTTACCAGTCAGCCTTCACAAAGCAAAGTATATTTATTCTTAGGGCAAAATATAGTGAAAACATTTCAAACACAATAAAAGGTACTACCTGCATGCTAAAAGCTTAATAGAGGTCTCCCCCCCAACTCCATATAGGGCTCTGGAAGGGGCCAGCCTTTCAAATCCCTCAACCTGGTTTGTTCCCTTGGTTAAAAGTTCATATCAGGTTTCAGATTAAGAACAACCGTGGGACAGTTCAAGTGTTTCTTTATGAAGCTGGGGCCTCCTTTAATAGGTGACACTGATCAGTGGCCCTCTCCTCAAGAGGCAAAGCTTCAGAAACTGAGTTTTTGCATAATTTGTGTTGAAGAACTTGCATTAACCACCCTTCAGGGATTCCCCGGGAAAACATCTCAGTAAGCCATGAACCCGAAAATATGTTTAAAATTTACCGTCACAAAAATCCATGTCTGTCTGGCACACTTCCTCATGCTTCCTAGGTCTCACATCTGTCATGACTGTCTCAAGTGTATATCCTTTTTGTGAGGAAATATGGTATTACTATAGTGTTGGTAGCATGCCTAGGCACTGTGCTGATGGGCTTATTAAAGATGCATAGCTATAAATGAATAAAACTTTGCTTTTTGAACAATAAATCCTAGTGCTTTCACTTCCAGTAGATGATCTGTAGATGTTCATTTTTTAAACCGGGGAAACCTTAACTCACTTTCTAGGTGTACCGGTGCCCATAAATCTTTTGATTATATTGCAGTATTAGAATAAGGTTTATCTAGATCTAAATGATTTTTGCTTCCTATATTCTACAAAAGTAACATGTCTGTTGTTGCTGTGGTAGATACCAACAACATTTAATAGCATTTTAATTGGGAGTATGGACTGATAGAGATTTTATTTTTTAAATCTCTTTGACCAAATCTCCTCTCTCCAATTCAAGATGAATCATACTTTTATCACAATCTTTCAGGAAATTATTTTATTTAACACAAATAAACATGGAATTAGCTTGTGTTTATATATTGCACAGGAAAAAAAAAATGAATTGAAGCTGTTAAAGACTTTTTTAAATCTCTTTGACCAAATCTCCTCTCTCCAATTCAAGATGAATCATACTTTTATCACAATCTTTCAGGAAATTATTTTATTTAACACAAATAAACATGGAATTAGCTTGTGTTTATATATTGCACAGGAAAAAAAAAATGAATTGAAGCTGTTAAAGACTAATCCCGTTTCCTAGAAGACAAACAAGATAAATGCACACAAGCGGGGATGAAAAAGAATAGAGAAGCTAGAAAATGGTTCCTGTCTCTGTGTTGTCTCCACTAGTATCTTCACTGCTAGAGAAACAGCAGCATGGCACATGGTCTTATTAGCCACTCTGAGACCTGGTAAACTTGTACCAGCTTCAGGCAGTTTTAAGGATTGGTTTAATCATTCTCTCTGGTCACAGGCTGACAGCAGTGGTGCAAAATATATAGTCTTGGCTGACTAAGCCTGACCTTTATTAAACAGAAGGAAAAAGGAGCAGGATAGAAAAGAAAAGGAATAAGGTAGGGCAGGAAAAGGATACACAGGGTGTGTGTGACAAAGTCTCACATCCTAGATGGTGTTTGGGATTTAGCTGGAGACAGTGAAGGTGTTGATGTCATCTGGGTCCCTCTCTTGGCCCTGACTGGTCAGGACATCTCTCAGGACTAGACTGACGAAAGCCCAACAATGCCACGGTGGCTCCTGAGGTCCCAGAAGATGGTAGGGGTGGCAGCCATGATGGTGAAACTCCCCCCTTCCCCATCTCTAATCTTTGTTAGGGAGTGATGAGCAGAATAGCCAATCCTCTAATTATTGGGCCTAATTTCTGACACACCAATTTTGGTCTATTGATTTTGGGACTCGCACTTTTTTTTTTTTAGTGGGCATGATCTTAATTACAGTCCTTGAGTGATATCAGCAAGAGTTTTTGTTTGCACTAGTTTAATCTTTTTTTCTCCCTTTTGCACCTTTTCCCATCAATATTTTTTATTATAGGTTATGACACTATATAAACTTTCTCTCACTTTTTACAGTTGAGTTCACAATTAGGATAAATCTGCAGGGTCAATTATTACAACAGTTGCTGCACAACATGGGAGTAAAGCACTTGAGTTAGCCAGGAAAATAAAGGACAAGGCAAAATTTATTTTCAACTGATGTTGTACAAGCCAGAAAAGCTTGGATTATATACTCTCCTGTGACAAGTTGGAAGCTTTCTCATGTCAGTGCAGTCTACTTCTAAAGAAGCTAAACTCATTTAAAAAACAAAACCAAAAACCCCCTCTAAAACCAATTTAGCACTTACATGAAGAAAATATTCTAAATATGAACCAAATATAAACTGATGCAGAGATGTCACCTTAAGTCTTCAGAGAGTTGTGCCTCTGCTGCTCAGAGTTCTGCCAAGTAGCTACAGAGTGAAAACTAACCAGAATCTTGAGTCTTCCCTGGTGCTATTCAGAAGCCTGTGAGCAGCAGAATAACTGACAAGAGTTGGAAAAGTTTCACTTTGCTACTGTCCAGTTAAGCTAGGAGCAGCAGCAGAGGCAATCATTCGTTCTACAAACATTCTTATACTGTGCTCATCTGAGCACCTTCCAGTAATACATTACATGAAGTGGCTACTCATCTGTCATGTAGTGTTTGTTCTCTCATCTGGAGACGGTGCAGTGCCTTTGTTTTAGTAAGGTTTTTTTATTTTTATTATTATTTTTTTTAAATATATGTGTTTCTATGGATTATGTTAGAGATGGCAGGGTGGAAGAAATGTACCTTGAACTCGGAGCAGAGAGTGGTCTGACCAGTTTGCCTGGTAGCAATATGTAAATGTGAAAAGGACTGGGAAGAAAATTGAACCTTGTGGGACTCCACAAGTGAGGGGTCTAGTGATGAGAAGTTGCTTCTCTACTGCTGCCTCTTGGTTGTGTCCCTCCAGGAAAGACTCAGGCCATTTTAGTGCATTACCCTGGACCTCTGCTCCCTCTCCCTGGTGAAACAGCACTATCTCATGGTCAGCAGTGTTGAAGGCTGTAGAGAGCTCTAGCAGGATCAGAATGGATCTGTCCTTTATCCATTGGCAGGAAGCAATCATCCCTCAGTGCCACTAAAGTGGTTTCGGTTCCATGTTCTGTCCTGAATCCAGATTATAATGGGTCTAGAATTTTAGCTTCAATTAGATGAGCTTGTAGTTGGCCTTTGGCTAGCTTCTCTTTGAGTTTGTTCAGGAATAGGAAGTTTGACATTGGGCAGTAGTTGGATAGAACTGATTTGTCCAGGGTGAGTTTCTTCAGTGTTGGTCAAACTATTGGTATATTTGAAGAAGGAAAGGAAGAGTCCTCCTCTGAATGAGGCATTGTTTTTTCGGTCGAGAGTAGCACCAGTTGTTCATGCCTCTTTCACAAGCCAAGAAGGGTATGTGTCAGATTTTCAAGGGTTGGGTTAGTATTCCTTTAGGGACTCCTCTCTCATTGAAGCTATTCACCAAAATACAGGACCCAAAATCAAGGGTTTGGGGATTGTATAGAGTAGTGTAGATATCCCTGTTGCAGTAATCAAAATAGGTAGAACAGCTGAGATAATGCCCAGTACTTCTCAAGGCCTATCTGATGTATGGTTGCACTTCAGTATATGACCTTATAATTCAATGTAAGGAAAATATTTTTTAAAAGCGCATCAGCAGTTTAACTACAACAACTAAGATGAATGATTAGTAACATGCTATATTTTATCATGAAGAAATGTGATACATAATCCAATATTGATAGAATTATCTAGCTTATTACCTTGAGAGTGAAGAAAATTGATGGACAAAGAATAGCTTCTAACTTTCACTATGTGTTCAGGGTCAATCAAAGACAGCATAGGAGCCATCTGAAATGTGACATTTATATGACATGAGGCAGTAATTTAGATTTAATGCTACAGAGGTACCATCATTTCTTGTTGAGATACTTTGCTGCTCCTTAAATCTATATAGTTGTTTCTAGATAGCAATAAGGCATTTCAAGCTGTGCTAAAACTTCAAAGCTTTTGAGCATTAGAATCTCTCTGAAGTGTTCACTATTACTGATGGCATGAGAAATAGGTCACCTGTAAAATTTTAGAAATGGCCAAGAAACAGGCAATGGCTATGTGTCATGTAAAACAGCATAAAGGTTCTTGGCCAAATTGTGCATTGATTTGCACCCTGTACAACCACCTTGATGCCAGTAGGAATGCATAGGGATATAAGTAAGTTCAGGCCATGTAATTTCAACTGGAAATTAGAAAAATCATCTTTCCTGTACATCTATATACAAAAAGCTTGTATTCTATATTCTGCATACTGTTAAATTAGTAAAGGTTGGATAATCAGCGTATTACTTGATCCCACTTATTTCCTATTTAGTTAGGTTCAGGCAGGTCACTAATCAATATAAAAGGCTCTCATTAAAAGCTACTGCTATTTATTATGATTAAGCAAGAGATAAAATCACTTAAGGAGAAAGAAGACAAATCTCAATATACCATGTAAACAAAACATTGTAATTACAAATTATACAACTGTATTTCTTTAAAATAGAAATTTCAGTAATTGCAAAATGACAGCTTCTTAGTACCAAGAGTTCTGTTTATAATGATATATAGTTAACAGTTTAAACTTCAACTACTATGTAAACAGATACATTGAAAGTGAAGTGGAGGTGCCCTGTCACTCAAGCAGGCATTACCTCAAGTTTTCCAGGCAATTCAGATGGTGATAGGGGCCAAGACAGTTGAATGGCTTGCGTGGGGGAAATTGTGTGTTCCACAACCAAAGAGAGATTGTCATTTGGATATCCAGGGGTTTAAACAGCAAGATCTGATTATACCCCTCCATGAAGATAGAATCTTATACATACTCATTTTTTCTTAATTAATTTTAAAGATCAATAAAAAATTATTTGAACTGGAAACCTGGTTTGATTCCCAGTTCAGGCAATGATCTGTTTGACCTTGCACGAGTATCTAGCCCACTGCGTAGGAAAGATACGAAGTATGGCAGGAGACCACCCTGATTTAACCAGGAAATCTTCAATAAGTCTTACGAAAAGTGGAAACTTTGTAATTTGACCTAGGATGAATATAAACAAATAACACAAGGATATAGAGACAAAATTAAAAAAGCCAAGGCACAGAACAAGATTAGCTAGAGACATAAAGGGTAACAAGAAAATATACTACAAATGCATAAGCAAGAGGAAGACCAAAGACAAGGTAGGCCTGTTACTCATTTGGGGGTGAGGGGGAACAACAGGAAATGGCAGAAGTGCTAAATCACTTTTTGTTTCAGTTTTCACCAAAAAGGTTGGTAACAACTGGACATCCAACTTACTTAATGCCAGTAAAAATGAGGTAGGATCAGAGGCTAAAATAGGGAAAAAACAAGTTAAAAAATTACTTAGACAAGTTAGATGTCTTCAAGTCATCAGGGTCTGATGAAATACATCACAGAATACTCAAGTAACTGACTGAGGAGATCTCTGAGCCATTAGTGATTATCTTCAAAAATTCATGGAAAATGGGAGAGGTTCCAGAGGACTGAAAAAGGGCACTATGTTTGCCTATCTGTTGCAAGGGGAATAAGGACAACCTGGGGAATTACAAATCGGTCAGCTTAACTTCAGTACTAAGAAGGATAATGAAGCAAATAATTAAGCAATCAATTTGCTGATTCCTAGAAGATAATAAGGAGCTAAGTAACCGGCAACATGGATTTGAAGAATAAATCATGTCAAACCTAATAGCTTTCTTTGACAGAGAACCAAGCCATGTGGATGGTGGGAAGTGGTAGATGTGGTATATCTTGACTTTAGTAAAGTTTTTGATACTGTCACGCATGACCTTTTCATAAACAAACTAAGGAAATACAATTTAGATGGAGCTACTACAAGGTGGATGCATAACTGTATGGAAAACCATTCCCAGAAAGTAGTTATTAGTTTTTTTAGAGTCAAGTTGGAATGGCATATCAAGTGGGGTCCTGGAGGGATCAGTTTTAGGTCCGGTTCCATTCAGTATCTTCATCAGTGATTTACATAATGGCATAGAGTGTACACTTAAAGTTTGTGGACGATACCTAGCTGAGAGGGGTAGGATTAAAAGTCAGAATGATCTGGACAAACTGGAGTAATGGTCTGAAGTAAATAGGATGAAATGCAATAAGGACAAATGCAGAATACTCCAATTAGGAAGGAACAGTCAGTTTGTACACATACAAAATGGGAAATGACTCTCTAGGAAGGAGTACTGCGGAAAGGGATCTGGGGGTCATACTGGATCCCAAGCTAAATATGAGTGAAGAGTGTAACACTGTTGCAAGAAAAGCAAACATCATTCTGGGTTGTATTAGCAGGACTATTGTAAACAAAACATGAGAAGTAATTCTTCTGCTTTACTCTGCGCTGATTAGGCCTCAGCTGGAGTATTGTGTCCAGTTCTGGGCACCACATGTTAGGAAAGATGTGGACAAATTGGAGAAAGTCCAGAGAAGAGCAACAAAAATGATTAAAGGTCTAGAAAGCAATAAGGGAAGATTGAAAAAAAGTGGGTTTGTTTAGTCTGAAGAAGAGAAGACTGGGAGGGGGCATGATAATAGTTTTCAAGTACATAAAAGGTACAAGGAGGAAGGAGAAAAACTGTTCTCCTTATCCTATCAAAGGTTAAGAAGCAGTGGGTTTAAATTGCAGCAAGGGTGGTGTAGGTTGGACATTAGGAAAAACTTGGTAACTGTCAGGGTAGTTAATCACTGGAATAAATTGCCTAGGGAAATTGTGGAATCGTCGTCGTGGATTTTTAAGAGCAGGGATGGTCTAGTTAGTCCTGCCACAAGTGCAGGGGCTGACTAGATGACCTCTCGAGGTCCTTCCCAGTTCTACACTTCTGTGACTCAAAGTCACTTCAAGTAAAATTTCAAAAGTGTCCAAGTCCTATATTCAAAACAAATTTAGCAATTTAGGAGCCAAAGTGCCTAAATCAGTTTTGAAATGGGCTCTTCTCCCATAGTTTAACTGGTTTGTCTATTTAAACTGTAAGTTCTCGGGAGTGTGTGTGTGTGTATGTATAGCACAATAGGGACTCTAGGGTACAATTGTAATACAAATAACTTAATTATGCTGCCAATCTCACTGTAGGCATTTGCAGCTTCCTTTTCAGGGCCAAAATCTTTTGCCGGTTTTGAGACAAACATTTAGATGAAATGCAGCTTCCTTTCAGTGACTAGAGGCAACTAAAAAGTTGATAAAGTACCTTGGGAGAGTCTCCCCCCGGCCCTGCTAAAATAGGCTCAGAAACAGCACCTTGTTAGAAGTCCCAGCATCCTCCCCCTTCCTGGCAGTTGTGGGAGAAAAGATAGACTTCCTGCTAGATTATTACCCTTGGACCTTGCTATTCTCTGTATGATCTGTATCCACCTCTGACCTTGTGGGTTCAGTCCTTCAGCTAGCATATGCCTGATACATTTTTGAAGTCCTACTTTAATGTTGGCTCTGAAATGAGAATTGCTATGGATAATTTATGCTGGTAATCTAACTGTATTTAATTTTGTTCCCTTTAGACATTCCTGACATTGTGAATGGCAAACATCTTAAAATTTTCAGGTGAGTTTCTTTTTGTTGTATTTCATTATTTGTGGTCTGAATGTACCCAACTGGACATCTCTTGAAATGACATGGCATGTCCCACCAACTTTTTTTTTTTTTTAATAAAAAACCCAACCAACCAACCAACCCAGGATTCTGTGAAAAGCAGTTGGTAGAGGACAGTGTTCTCTTGTTTGAAGGGAAACTGATGACATATTATTAGTCTACTCCATATTTTGCTGTTCTATTTTTTTTCTTAGCTACTGCAGCCTAAAAATTGTAATTTACTAGCTAGTAACAATCAATTATTGAAATATTATAAGGTTTAAAGTGCTGAGACTCTTAGAATTGAGTTCATATAACTTCAATGGCTTCTTTTTTTTGGATATTTTCAAACACACTTTTAAGGTGGGAAATTCTCTGTCTATATTTTAGTAATTCTTGTGGAAAAAACTGTGGACAATGCTCTGAGAGATTCAGGGGATCAGAGTTACGGTGCTGGGCTTGATTCTTTTCTTCATGCATCAGCAAAGGCTCAGAAGGGCGCACTATAGAGTTAGCATGTTCCTTTCCTGGAGAAGAAAACATACTTTGAATGTCATTTTGGGAGACTCTTCTGGCCCCAGAGAGACTAACGTCCAGTTCTTAACCGGGAGGACAGGCCATTATATAGGCTTAAGGCACAACGTTTAATGGTAAATGGGAAGATATCCGAGCAGCACCCCTTCCTGCCAGATACACTCTCCTCCCTTCCCCCCCAAAAGTCTAAATTGTTATCTGCATCTCATTTACCTTATCATGCATAATTTGAGTATTGCATTGTTTAGATATACCCTTAAGTAACCAATATGAGTTAGGGCACAGTTTTATTTTCCGATGGGTGCATCATGCAAACATTAGTCTGACGAAGTGGGTGATCACCCACGAAAGCTTATGCTCCAATATGTCTGTAAGTCTATGAAGTGCCACAGGACTTTGTCGCTTTTTACAGATCCAGACCAATACGGCTACCCCTCTGATACTGCATACAAACCAGATATAGTAGTATTGCATGTGTGCACCAAATGCAGTTGTTGATTCTTTCCTTTAAGATTTCAATGTGATTTCCAAGATTTGTGTGGCCACGGAATGCACAGCCATAAAATATCATTCCTTCCAGCAACTTAGAAGACATTATAAAATGATTAACCATTTATATGGATGAGAACTGGCTCAGACAGTTACATTAAAGGAGATACAACTTTTTTTGTTGTTGTTGAGGGATTTAACATGTCAAAGCATGAGCCAGCCACTAAGTCATGGAGACTGGAAAGAAACTTTCTGTATGGACAGGCGTCATGGTTACAGGTAAAACTGTGGTTTTTGTCCCTCTTGAGAGCACCCCTTAGATGACAGGCGTGGCTTCCGCATCATACTCTGGGTGGAAGCATACAATTCAACCATTCTGGGACTGGATCTCTGTGCTGCAGCCCCCTACCCTGTTTCCTAACTGTGTTAATGTGACAGGCTCTACTGGGTTTGGCACCTGTAAAAGTTTCCGTTCTGGAGCTTGTGACAGTGTAAGTGTGCTGTGAGAGAAACAGCATCTTCAAAACAAAACATTATTTTATCCTTTCATCCAGAGCTTGCAGAGCAAAACATTAGGTATTAGGACTCTGTTTCTCTATTTTTCTATAACTACACCTTAATCTTTCTTTGCAAGTATTTGTAAGTTCCATTCAGTCTAGTTAACTCCTGTCTGTGGGGAGAACCAGACTGTCCTGCTCGTAGCATGTTCTCTTTCAGTGTGTCTCTTAGCTCTCACTGCCACTCCCTGGGCAGCTTCCCCTTCTCCCAATGCCATCATTTCAAAGATGTTTTGGATCCCCTTTCATACGAGGCCTAGTCTGGGGCAGAGTAAACTCTTCTTAGCCTAGATGGAGCCAATAAACAATTTCCCTGTTATTTCCTTGAGGATTCTTATCTGTGTCATTGTTTTGCCTTCCTGCCTGATTCCTTTAACAATCCTATTGATTTAACTCTGTGCATTGAGGCAGGAGAATATTACGGACAGCCTGAAGGGCATATGATATTTATAAAAAATACCACACAAATCCCTCTTTCTCCACAACAGGCTATTCTATAATCAGAGTTTCTTGGAACTTCTTTTGATACTGAATACAGGATGGTGGACTAGATGGACCAGTGGTCCAATCTGATATGGTAATTCCTGTGTCCATTTGTAAAAGGATGGATTTTCAGAGCTGCTGAGCACCTTCAAGTCCTTTTTACTCAGAGAAAGTCACAGGTGCTCAGCATTTTAAATGTTTTGTTTAAAAATTCAGCATAGTAAACTAGCATTTTCCCACGGCAATACAAAACCGCAATAATAATCCAGTCAGACTTAAGGCAAACTATACAGTCAAGAGCTACATTTATTTAGGAATAACAAATAAGGAATCTTAACAATTGGGCACTGCAGTGAATTAATTACCACAGCTCAATCTTTTCTGTCCATTAGGCAGAAGGCTTTGGAGGATTTCATCTGTGTGGTAAGAGTTAGATTTAAAGGCACTAAACCTCCAACTGCCATGAGATCAGGAATGCAGAGGGTGACTTACTGTACCATGAAAATTCTGACAGAAGGTTTCTGTTTTATGACCTTGTTAGAATCACAGCAGATTTGTCCATGTAAAAAAAAATGGAAAAAAAATATGGCTATTGCCCTTGAGAAAAATCATCCACCAACTGCCTTTAGTATACTCAAACAGCTATAATTTTGAACATGGGCCTGACGTGATTATTAAATGAGTCCTTCCTCCTTTATGCAGCCTCAAGCCTTTTGAAAGTAATAGATTCAGTTCGTGAATTTAAATTACACATGCATTGTATCTCCTTGGAATCACTCATACAACATTTTAACATTTCTCATAGGTCATAATGAATTACTGTTTTCCAGTAGGTGGAATATTAGCTCTGCACACTGAGCACCCAAATGGGGAAGTTGATCCAGCTACACTCATTATGTTGCACAAAAGGAGTTAAGTCTGTCAAATCTAAAACGAACTGGTTCATAGTCAGAAAGGTACAGAATAGAAATTGACAGTGGGAGTAGAATGAGTAATATATGTAACTTACATTTGGTCAGGGTCTCTTATCCCACAGAATCCTAAAGCACTTTACAAACTAGATAGATACGTGAATCACTTAATTCATCACTGAAAGGAACCAGATGTGTGTTGAAAAGTCATAATGGTTTTAATTGTGCTTGGCAGCAGTATACAAGTTCAGGACAGGAAATGAAGAACATTGTATCCAATTGAAACTGCAGGGGGGATTTAAATTGATAGTGTAAGTTAGTAAGGCAGACTTGCTTGACTTAACATTTTCACAGGGGAGCTGGATTAACAAACACTGCTGTTCTTTAAAAAAGTTTCTTGATTTATGCCTCATCAAAAAGACAGCATCAGCGTCCCCCCGTATTCCATGCTGGGACACTGGGCGAGTACTGTCAGGGAAGAATGTTACTGCTATAAATGGCCAACATCACTTCCCACAGAACTCTTAGTGATAACTTATCAAAATACACACCAGACCTTTCTTGGCTGAGATCTTACCATGTTGCAGCCCAACGCTGTATAGATGTGTAAACACACTGCAATTAGTGTGGTATACAGCAGCATGCATTTTAGCAAACTTTAATCTTCCCTTATGCAGTCAGTACTAGCTCTGTTAACCCTTTTAAGTACTGACTTCTCCTGAGCATCCTCATCTACTTATATTTAATCCAGCACCCACTCCTGCTAATCATATGCACCTTCTCCCAGCCTGTTGCTTTCTTATCTCATAGTTGGATAGTTGCTGGCTTGGGATTCTTTTTTAGATTCCCCTGCTGATATGCTATCCCAGCTGACAAGTGCCCCCCTTACATATTTCAGCATGAGTGTAAAACAAGTGGGAGGAAGATGTATCATTTGGGGTATGCACCTGCCTGTGCACACATGAACCAGTAAAGGTTGGCAGAGGACAGAGCACGTTGGGACTGATGTCAGGCTAAGGCTAATGCAGCAAATAATTTCTGGTTCCAGATTTACGCCTCTCCCTGACCTGCTTGAAAACCCTTTTCAGTAACCAACAGTAGTTAATTTTTCTGGGTTCTGAATTTTAAACATTAATTATTTTCTATCTTTTTTTTCTTTAAGAGAATGGGATGGTGATCTGAAGAAACTGCCAAACATTAAAATGAGAAAAGTCTCTACTGAAGATGCTGTTTGTAGTAGGACAGAGGTGGCAAATGGGGAAGCTGAAGAGGAAATAGATGCAGCAAAAGGCACACACTAATGAGCACCAGCCGATACAAAAGATGAAACGGCTGAAAGGGACTGCCAGGAACCTATTTGAATGATCACTGGAAGCAAGAATAAAGCGGGTATTTTCAATTATATTTGAGACGACTTGGCTGGTTGAATATTTGATTAGTTGGTGGTTGTTCATTTTGCCCTTTAGTTATGGAGTGAAATTTCAGCAAGCAGCATGTTAGGTTCAGTGTGGTGCTTACCTGTGGCCTCTAAGTTAAGCTAAAATGGTACTAAATATATGACTTAAATCTATCCCCATAGGCACCATCTCCAGATTTTCTTTACTGAGCCAGCAACCAGGCCCTCAGCAAATTGTGCATTTGCAGATGGTGGCTGATGCTCAGGTAATGGCTAAGAGAAGCAGGCTTTCATATAGCCTCATGTTAACACACTTGAAAAGAACATCAAAAATTGAAGGAAGGCTTTTGGAGCCTCCTGTAAAGCATTCCTCCATCTCCCTTTGTTCCTAATTTGGACTCATCTTTCAGGAAAGCCCTTGCCAGACTTGAGAAGAAGCAAAGGAGAAAACAGTAGGAAGAATCTCCTTCTATACCCCCTTCCTTTGAGAGCACAGACCCTGGCATGTAACTAAGAAATATATGTCAACCTAGAAGCATAGTGTGCCATTTAGTGACAAGGAATATTCATAACTTATCATCAGAAGGATTCCTAGATCTTCAACTGCATGAACTCAAGAAAAGCCTTTAACTCTAGGGCTGTAGAGGGAGAATGTATACTTCAACTAAAAGCTATGTGCATAAATTGACCATGTTCTGATGCTAGGGGTAGCCAGTTAACCCCTTCGCAATAAAGGCAATAAAATCTCTTACATAAAGACTGAGTTGATCACTAAGCTGAGACACTGTTGCTTATTTGGTGTGGCTTAGTGGATAGAATACTGGACTGAGGTTCAGGACACCTGGGTTCTCTTCCCAGCTTTACCACTGGCCTACTGGGTGACCCTGGTAAGTCACTTTCCTGTGTCTCAGTTTGCCTATCTGTCAAATGAGGATGATTAGGCTTATTTCGTTTGTAAAGCACTTTGAGATTGACAGATGAAAAGTCATGTGTAAGAGGTAAGTGATGGTATTCGTAGCATTACTAGCACATTTACACAGGGATGCTCTCCTGGCATTGTAAAATGCCTCTTGATTCATAAAATGGGTAGGCTTTCCCAGGGTTTATTCTTAAGGCATGCTGCTGGATCTGGCAGAGACTTGTCAAACAAACAATAGTTTGCATGTGGGCACTTTAACGTCTTCAGGTAAAGGGAATTTATATGGATCAGGTATCCAGCCCATCCCTCACTCATAGGGAAATACATAAAAATTGAGCTCAAGGCTATTGGAAAAGACCCGAAAATCTCATTTTGCTGCATGCTCCCATCCCTGTGGAAGGGACTGGGGACTCTGGATACTTTCATAGAATATGCTGTAAGGCCCAAGCGTCTCTGTTTTGTAGCCAGTAAGCCCAGACAGTAGATAAACTACATGGACCTGACAGATATTAAGTGTAGTGATGGTAAATGCTTTGCCAATTCTGATATCTGCAGAAAAACACCTGCCACGCTGTCACAGTTGTGTGGAATGTTTTCAGGGGCATAGGTTTTCTGGTACAGAAACTCAAGATAAGTTTACTTTATAGAATCCAGAATTCATTTTTTCTTGGGTTTAGTGGATATCGTGTGCGATTTAGGGCTGCGTGGGTTCCTCATCTAATATGTAAAAAAAACTTTCTTGGGCTGAATGGTATGACCCAAACCTCCTTGTTGCACTCAAGGCTAAGTTTTAAGGATCTGTAGTGTTAAGCACGTCTCTAGGATGTGGGATTTAATTTGTCCTCTGTGTGAGACTCAGCAGGAGGACCAGCCTTCACCAGACTCCTCTGTTACTGCTGTTAGGAGATATAATCCGAAACGAAACCTCTTGCTGTCAGGATTCCCTAATTACAGGTATCACTCCTTTCCTTATGACTGAAATGGGAGGCAGTGTTAGGTACCAACACTAGAAGTTAGTACCTGTAGGGCACATTTGGCATAGTTTGAAACTGTTGCGCCTCTCTTTTCCGGTGATTGATACATCATGCAATTCTGTGTCAGTTCTGTTAGACCCCTCTTAGCCTATTCCTAGCAAATTTCATTGAGTTACTTATCAGCTTTTTTGTATGTAGTCTGGGTAGGGGATTTGCTGTCCTGGACAGTGAACTACATTGCATAACAGTAAGTAAGTTTCTGTTATTAACTAACTAAAACAACCAAAAACAAAAAACTCCCTTCTTGCCAGACGAAAGGAACATGCACTGTTATGGTTTGAACTAAACTGGATGAGTCAGTAATAAAGAATTAATCACTCAGTTCCTTAAACTCAAATGACACAATGCTATAAGAAAGTGACCTGGAGCAATTAGAGAGATCTGGAAGATGTTTGAGTGACCTTTCACCCTGTGATCTGCATCCATGGCCATCCAGCAGTCTGGTAGCTAGTGCACATCTCATGTGGCTGGGAGCACAGCCAGGACCTGGGCTCTCAATCTGCCGGAATCTGTGGCAGCTTCTCTCAGTGCTGGGGACCAGGAGGAACCCTACAGCCAGCAAGGAGGAGAGGTGAGTAGTGAGAGGAGGGAGGCAGGGGCTCTGGAGGGAGCAGGGCTGGCACCCATGTCCCACTCTGCCTGCCAGGCTCTCCTCTCAGTGCCACAGGAAGCTGTGAGCCAGCTGAGAGGGAGAGCTGTTCATGGTGCCATACCAGGGCATGTGGAGCCAGCTGTGAAGAGGCTAGATCCTGAGGCTGGCAATGCAAAAATAAGCCCCCAGGATCCCATCCAGTAGAGAGTGGTGGTGGGGGACAGAGCCTATGGTGCCGGGACATGGGTGCCCTGTCTGTGCACTCCTCCCCACTCCAGGATCTCATGGCAACTCCCTCCCAAGGACTTGGGGTAGGGTTTGGGAGTAGGGATGGCTTTGAGGCAGAGCATGGAAGACTGTAAAATCCTTTCCCCAGTGAAGCCTTGAGCTAGCAGGGAGGGATAAGGGGAAGCAAGGCACACCTGGGAAGGAACAGTCTGGGGAGAGGGGTTGTCCCCTCAAGGGCTGCCTTTCACATCTTTGCTCAGTTAACCCATCATTCCCTAAGGCTGAGCATTCTCATTTTATTGCCTCCTCTACACACCCTGCATTGAATTAACTAGAGATGTGATAACTGATTTAGTTAAACTGGTGCAATGTGATGTATAATTGCTCTTAACTCTATTTAAATCTGTTTGATGTGCTTAGCTTCCCTTGGTAAAGGTCCAAACAAAACCTGAACTGATCTCAATGATCTGAATCACCTGTGTCCACAGAGCAGGTCTGGGGTTTTTTTTGTTTTTGTTTTTTAAACCAATTTTAGTTGAATTGTTTAACTTCCACATGTAGACAAGCTCTATGTTTCACTTTGGCAATAGGATCACTGCCAAAAGTCCTTTTTTCTTCTGCATTTTCTTTTAATAGGATGCATAAAAGAGGCGTAAGCCTTATTCTTCCTGGAATGACTTGAAAGGCTAGTTTGTCATTGTAAAAGATGTGGTGTCCTTAATAGCACTGTGTTAAACTGATATTCGTGTAAACATTTTTTAAAAACGTATGCTATTTGGAGGCATGGAGAATATTAGATTAGCTGTCTGAGTTCTTCTGTGAACAATTCCATTAAAACAAAAGGCAATATATAAAGCAAATGTATAATCTGTAAAGTTGACTTGACAAAAAACAAGCAGTCTTGAAATAATTTGTAATACTCACTGCTTTTATTTTTAAATGCATAAGATGTGAGCAAAGTGAGATACAGAAAACAATGTTTTGATTGTAATCTCATGTACCCTGTGTTCCTTTTTGCTATCATGCCAACTTTAGACTATTATGTAGGTTACATAGGGAAACACAAACTTCTCCAGCTAATGAAGAAAAAAATACTTTTTATATTGATTGATTGTAACCAGAAAAATTACTATAAAAATGGCAAGATCTTACATAGGGAACAGATAGTCATCCTATCTGACTCATGCTGGCAAATGCAAATTGTTATGAAGTGTCAGTACAGAAAAATGAGCTGGATTGTATTCTGTCTTGCACATCATCAATTTGTTGAGTAAGTTTTGACTGCAAAATCTTTATATGGTAATGATGGAAGAGAGAAATTCATGTTGACTTTAAATTTCTAGGTTGAGAATGTTATTGAGAGAGAAAATGAATATGGAATCCCCCTGATGTCATTTTTATAGTAATCTTACTGACAATTACTGTGTTTTACAGCCAGCTGGTGTGTTTTACTGGACTGAAGAGCCTGTGTCTTCTCTGAATGCTATAAGGATGCTTTGGTGTTCTGTTTCACCTACATTCTCTTTTAAATGAAAGTATATAAAGTGACTGCCATTAACATGAAAATAATAAAGTCTAATTACTCCAGTGTTTTTCTATGTTTAGACATAGATTGATTTAATATAGGAAATATTGTGGAAATGTTAACCACTGTTGAGGGGAGGTGCTCTGTGTTTAAAAGAGCATTATAAAGTTTAGTTATAATTAGAAAATTCAGAAGTTGTTCTCTCTTTCAGAATGCTGTGAGCTGATTTTCCTCCCACCGTAATGTCTGAGATTTTTTTTTTTATTTAGCTTTAGGTAATTGATTTTAATGGTGTTTAACTGCAAAGTTTTAAGTGTTACAATGAGTCTTTGTTTTAGCTAGAGGGATTCAAAACAAGTTGTGTACAAAACTTCAAACTAGCATAAGGGCTGGTCTTTAAATTAATATAGCTCAAATAAGATAGGATGTGAACTTAAAGCAATGCCTCATTAATTCCATGTGCGGACACTTTTATTCCTGAATAAGAGTGCCTTATTCAGAATTAATTTAATCAAAGAGGATTCAGCTAATTCTGGAATAAGAGCATCCACCTATGGGGCTAATCAGGGGAAAGAAACTGCTGTTATGGCATCAGTTAGTAGATGACTAAACTGGTATATTTCAGAAGCTTTCAAAGATAGGGGCCTTTCTTCCTCCCTGCCCCCATTCCTGCTCATTCATTCAGAAGCCTGGATGAAAAGGAGATGGAGGAGGGGCCACCTGGTCATGTTTTTTCACATCTTCACTGAGTTTTACAAATTAAATGTGAAGGCCTCCTCTGCCATTGGAGGAAGAGACCTGTATGCTAGTATTCACCCTGTAACTGATTTATTTAAAAAAAAAAAAGACAGACAGTATCTCATCATTTGTCCTTTGTTTCCCATGCTGGTGACACGCTGCTTTTGGACAGGCTTTCACTGTGAAGAACAGGAAAATTTGCCTTAGCTGAGAATCACCTTTCTTCTAGCATGGAAGTCAGCAGATCCAACCCACTCACCACAAGGTTATAGTTCTGAGGGAGACTTCAACTGTTGCCTTCTCCTCTGTTTTCTTTGTCGGGCATATATGTACATATATATCCGCTACTAATTGGGGTGGAATTTGAAGTTACTCTCCACTAGGAAAAGTTTATATAAATTTGTTCTACCTAATAACCTCTGAATTAAGGTTTAAAGGAATTAGCTCTACAAAGCAGCTCTAGAAGTAGCTTGAACTGGCTTGCTAACTGGGTCTTCAAGAATGTGGTCTCTCAGCCTGCTTTGACTGACCTGGTGTCTGCCTCCAAGGAGCTGCAATTATGAGTAAGACCCTTTATAATGGAGCTGCAGACTCTCACTGTAAAGGAGGTGTTCAGGTAGGTTTTTTTTTAAAAAGTTCCTAATATAGAGCCTCACAATACCATTTTAGTAAGCTATTCTACAGAGTAGAACTGTACTTTAAGCGCTTACTTAAACTAGCAAAGAATCCTGTGGCACCTTATAGACTAACAGACGTTTTGGAGCATGAGCTTTCGTGGGTGAATACATGCATCCGACGAAGTGGGTATTCACCCATGGAAGCTCATGCTCCAAAACGTCTGTTAGTCTATAAGGTGCCACAGGATTCTTTGCTGCTTTTACAGATCCAGGCTAACACGGCTACCCCTCTGATACTACACTTAAACTGTTACCTTTAAAAATGTGTGTATAGTGGCATGAAAATAACCTGTGCAAAATGTCATAAGGCATATAATAAAATTCTGCTTACAACTTTACAAAACTACTCAGTAGCAAATGCATAGTTAATCAGAGTAACTCTTAATTACCTGTAATTCAAATACTCCGACCAATTTTCTACATAAATGGAACAGCTGTGTTATTCTGTAACTAGTTCATTGTTAGAAATGAACAAATAGAATTACTAAACCAACATTTACATAGAAAGCTTGGACTAAAATACTGGTCTCTCATTCACTGCTCTAAAAACATAGGCTTGTTCCAGTTGAGGTAAAAGAAACTCCAATCAAGAAGGGCAACATGCTCATTGAGAATGACTGGTTCACCATGCTATTCCTTATCCTACTACACATGTAATTCTTATTTCTTTTGCAGCTTTAGAAAGATAAGCAGCAAATCTCAAGGTGAGATTGCTAAACCTTGCCTGAGCTTCCCCTCAGACAAATTTATTCCCAGGGCTGCTCGCTGCAGGGTTTCCTGTACCCAGCTGTTTTGCCTCTGAGAACCACTGAGCTTTTTATTGGTTGCTGAACTGGTTCAAGTGAAACCCACCTAATTTTGTTACTACAGGGGGTCTTTCTTTAAAGAAAGACTTTGCTAAAGCAAATGTACACAGGAATTGTTGAAGAACAACCTAATTTCTTCAAATTATAGACTGTGTACTAGTTAAGGAATTTTAACTATATGGCAAGTTTGAAGGCGAAAGCAAAAACTTCGAACTGAATGCAAAGCACCAATTGGAATAAACAAAAAAGTGCTGTTTTAATTCCCATTTCCTCAGTGTAACTATAGAAGAGGATGCTCCAGGCTGTACTGCACACATCTTACCAAAAGGTATGTGAATTCTCAGGTAAAGTGATCAACAGCTAAATCCTAAGATCAAATTGAAAGTGTATCAGGAGGTACCTAGTGCTATGGAAGGTTGGTGGCGATCTGGTCATCTCTAAGATTGCAGCCAAGTTCCAACATAAGCCTTAGTTTAGCTGCCCAAACTTTAGCAAAGGACTTTTTTTTTTCCTGAAAAGATAGAAAAAAAATTGGCCAATGTGTTCAAGCTAAAAGGTTACCCTTGACAGAGACTAGTCAAACATTACTTGGTTACCCAAATTCCCTACTTTTTAAAATAAATTTAGCTCTGTATTTGTATACAATAGATTGAACTGCTTTTATTAGACGTGCATTTCTGTCATTTTTATTTTAATAAAATGCATTTTTTCTGTTTTTTTCACTGGCAAAGTTGGGCATGTAGCTCTGTTTAAACTAGGAAATTTTCTTTACACTTTGGCAAGTCTGATTTAGATGTTCTCTCAAGGTGCACTGTAATCCATTGTTCTTAGAGACAATGGATACCATTTAATGTGAACACCCCTGCTCTAATACTTTATTTGACACAAAGCAGTCTGACATTTAATGACATCTTGATTATCCAGAGCATAGTTGTAGCAGTCTATCCTGTGAAAATGATGGGGCCCCTGCTTGCTGGAATTCTGTGCAAAGGGGCTTTTAAAACTTAACCAAAATCTTTTCCTGGGTGCACAGCTTAAGACAATGGGGAGAGGTCAGAAAGATGGAATCCTCCCAACAAATTCAGTTATAATTATGCTCAGAGTTCTGCCTGTGAAGAAAAATGGAATGTGAAAATGTTTTGTCCTGTTGAAGGAATGTCACACTTACAGCAAACATATATTTTGCATAGTTTTTCTTTTGGAAACTTAAATATACTATATAGTGGAAAGATCATTTCTACCACTTAAAATACATACAAAATATGGAAAACTGCAGTGGTTTGGGTCATTTGTTTAATACAAATACAAATTTGTTCTACAACAATTAGCAGTTATATTAATTGTTTCCCTTAAGCCCCCCCCCCTTTCTTTCAATACATATTCACTGACAAAAAAACACCTTTTTTGGAAAAGAAAATGGGGTTAAACAAGTAACAACTCTTACTTCCAAGTATTACACAGTGTAAAATATTTTCTTTATAGATGAAGTGTCACTGCAGTGTACAGGTACATAAAAAAGAGCTTGATCCGATGATAGGGAATGTATTGTTGTGCACAGACCAGGAAAATAAACATTTGCTTTCAAGTTATAGCGCTATATGAAATAATAGGAGGAGGATTTTTACCCAGTCCAATGGTACTAACACAAAGGTAAGTGGTGCATTGTCACTAGCTGTTTTAAAATGAGTAATTGAAAGCATTAGTTCTGGAAATGGAAACAAATTTTAAGAAACCAGGAAAGAAGTCCATGCCCATTATAGGGGACAGAAACATTTTGTTTATGTTCTACAATTCCTCACTAGTATGTAGTAATTCTGCAATCTTTATCCAAGCAAAACTGCCACTGAGGTTAAAGGGAGTATTGCTCAAGCAAGAAGGCAGACTTTGGCTTCATATCAATGAAATCTACCTGGGACTGACCACATCTACAACAGGGCAGCTCACAATGAGTATTCATCCCAGAGCCTGATCCTGCAGTTCTTAGCCAGTCCAAATTCCACTGAATGAGGACTGCAGCTGATTACTGGGCCTAGGCCACTGTGGTTTAGCTATTTATATATATGTAGGGTTTTACTGATCTTTAACTTCTTCTCAAAATAACATTTCATAAAAGAAAAGCATTAAATTACTACTTACCAGTGAAAAACCATGTTTTTTGTGGCACAGAATCCTCAAGTGGACTACACTGATTGGGTTCATACAGGACATTATACTCTGATTGATAGACAAGGATGGCAGATGTTTTAAGATGAGGTGTTGTCCAGTACTTACGTTCTTGATCCATTTTCATATGAAGTTATTCATGCAAGCCTGTATCCCTAACACCTCAGTGTAAATAATTTTGTCTTTTTGGGTTTTTTTTTTGCTGTAGACAGGTCTTCTACTACTAGGTAAATGTGGCTTTGAGTATTTAGCTAAATCTCTACCCCAGACCAGAAGAAAGAGCTCCGTGTAAGCTTAAAAGCTTATCTTATATTTGACCAACTTCTGTTAATGAGAGAGACATTACTTCACTGACCTTGTCTCTCTAAAAGCCATCAAATCACCTGTAACTAACAGAGGGGATGAGGAGGAGGAGAAAGGACTTTAACACTGCTTAAGGCCCTTCAGTTTTTACCAGTTTAACTGAAAAATTCCTGAGTTTTCCAAAAAGATTATTAAACTTCTAATTATTTTTTTCATCTGAATTTTGGAAGAAGTGAAGGAGACAAGGGCATCTTCTCCTTATGCTGCTGTCTGTCTCTTCCACTTCTGGGCCCTGCCAACCTGGGCAGTCCAGTTTGTGAAGCCACCCTCTCTGCTTCCAGAGCAGGGAGCCAGGTCAGAAGTATGGGAATTACTTGAATACTGGCTTATGTACGATTGTCAATCTCATGCCCGTTTCCAGCTTTACAGAGAACATAGATAAGTTAGGGAATTATTTTTTATACTAAAATGGGTTGAAAATAAAAAACTGTATCTGACTACCTTTCAGACCACTAAGAGTTTTCTGAAAGTTAACAAAAGAAAAGAAAAAAACAGGAGCAGTGCTATTTACCCCATATTTACTCAGAAAAGTGCAAAGTTAATTTTTTTCTGCAGATCCTTTTTAAATGTTTGTAACAAACTGATAAATTCCCAGAAAATGTTAAACTAAACTAAATACAAGCGGAAAGGAAAGGGCCTCAATAATGCTGTCAGGCATTAAAGGCCAAGTCCAAGCCCCTGTTGTCAATGGGAGAATTATAGTGGTGTTCAGTGGGCTTTTGAGTAGACACTAAATACTTCACTTTCCCTAAATTCTCTTTAGGGGAAAATTTCAGTTTTAAGTATATCTTCTTTTTAACTGAAACTAAGACTCAATTGCACAGTATTTGCAAGACAACTGCCATTTAATGGTGCTTTAAGGTTAGAAAACTCAGGATAATTATATTCTGCAGGGTAGATTCTGCTTGGTATATTACATCCACAAAATGATTTGTTTGATTCTCTGTCTTCTCCCCCACATGCACACACGTGATCAAAGAGGGCCTAGGTTACTATAGTCCCCAGACTCACCCAAACCAGTAGTATACAGCTACTTCTGGCCACTTTTGTTCGCCTGTCCCAATAATAAACACCACGGCAATTGGAAATGAATCACAAAATTCTTTATGTAACTCACCTTTGGATATCATTTTATCTACATTCATTTATCTATTGCACTCTTTAATATTATTCACACTTCAGTTTTACATGAAAATGCTCAAAACACAAAATTAACAACTGAACTGTTGAATCCCTAATCGCTCAATCCTGAACAGAGGAGAACTATCCAGTCAAGTCAGAACAGGGCGATACTGGCATCTTTTAATAGGTCCAGGTATGTTCTTTTGTGATTACCTTAATTGCTGAAGCATGAACTCTTAAAAAATTCTGCCCCCGCTCCATCTTTAACTGTCATTCCTAGGGGTGTGAGGGTATAAATTCATTTCATATTCTTTTGTAATGTACTGCATGCTTCAACCTGTAATGCCTCCAATTATACTTTTGTCTTTTTCCATTTTGGAGAAAAACTTTCTATATATCCTTTCTACATATATTGGCAGAGTTCACATTAATTCGCCACTTAACAAGTGTCATTTATTTTAGTTTAAGATAAGCAGCACTGAAAGTGTTGTTCCAGATGTAGAGCTAATAATTTTAGCCTTGTGGCTAAATAATACTTGTATTTTATGGGACCAAGGAATTGTTTGAGGCAATTAGAGGACTTGAAGACTTTTTTTTTTGTTTTTGTTTTTTTTGCAAAATAAGCAATTTCAACAAGTAAACATCTATCCAAAAGCATTGAATGTGTGCTTCACATATCCTCAGCTCACATGGCTGCCAAAACATTCAGGCTCCAATGTAGCCATTCAACTATTTAACGATTACTTTGAGATTTAGAAAGTGAGTGACATGGTGCAGGACTGTTTACTTTGTTGATATAAGTTGAATGCGAATGACTTTTTAGTATTGTCACCATGAAGTGTATTTTTAAGATGATGATTAGCGAATAGGATGTCTAGTGGTAACAAATAAATGGAAAGTTGTTGATGTTTTCTGTAACAGAACAGTTATAGCAGGTCTGTTTCCAATTCCTTCTGGTCATCCAGTTTCAAAAGGTCATTTTGTCATGTCTGTTTGACACTGTCTGTTAGAATTGTTATTTGTTGTGCTTTCTACACTTCCACTACACCTGGCTGACTGAGAATTCTATTTCACGAACGGTCACATTCCATAAGTAATGCATGTTACTTCACTGTATCCATTTCCCTGGTCAGGGTGTTTTGTTCTTTTATTTAAAATGCATGATTGTTTCTACTTTCTGTAATGGCTGTGGTGTAAAAAAACACGCACACCTTCAATGAAGAAATAATGCCACTTCTGTCAAACTGGCATGACCTCAGAGGTCATTTCTTCAGCTGATTGCTGTGAGTTTGTACCTGTCTGTGATACTGGTACTACCACAGCATCCTTGGTTTCAGAGTTCTGAATCCATGAAGAGTTCTTCTCCAGTTTTTTAGCAGTGTCCGGGCAGTTTTGAACAAAGATCACTCGATTGTAAGCCTTCAATCTGCGCCACAACTGAATGTAGACTTTACACTGCACGTACATGAAGACTAGGCCTCCAGTGAACCCAATTGCTACCACAACCAGTTTTGTCCAAAATGGCCATTCAAGGACACCTTTCAAACAAACAAGTTACAATTAGTATCATCATCATTTTATAATGTCTCGTTGATTCCTTGTCTTTTCTGTAGCCTATACGTTCCAGTATTGCATAATGTTGACATAACATTCTTTTCAAAGGATCCCTAATGCTCTTTGTACCGTAACTATACAGTCACACACATGAAGAGCAGCTGTTATGGTAGAAGACAGCAGCTGTTCCCTTGATCATAGAAACAAGATCAGATCCCTAAACATCTAGCACATTAGAGGAGTTTTGATTTAATAGTATCAGGTCCTAGGACAGAAAGATAACTGTCCTTAAAAGAAACAGCAGACATGTTTATGATTGTACCCGTGGCCATAGTATCTATTTTAAGTAGGCAGAATGTAATTTTCTACACTGAAATGGCCAGGTCACTGGGCTTTGGGCCCTACTACTGACAAATAAATAAATAAAAACCCACACAATAAAAGCTTATTTAACACATTTGAAGTTTGATGGCTGGTCTATAAGGAGACTCAAGTGTGCCACAAGCCAGGGTATGTACAGTGTACTGGTCTGCTACACACTAAGTTGCTGTGTGGACCCTGCTACCATGCACAAAGCTTTGTAATGAGTGGTAGCAAGGTCCACATGGTCACTTGGTGCACTGTAGTTTTAGAGCCTAGTTTGCTGCATTCTAAGGGTCTGTAAATATACCTGGCACACACTATTTTATACTTCATTGAACAGTGGCACCTACAGTACCATTATGTTCCACTGGTATGGTGCTGTAGCATTGGTTCAATAGCAAATTAGTGGGAAGAAATCCACATAGTGAATAAAACAGCATCACAGCTTTTTTGTTCTTTATGCCTCTCTCTCTTTGTAGGTTTTTTTTTTCCTTCTCTAAATCAATACATTGCTATTTTCCTGCTTAGTTAAATAAGAACTTTACAGTTCTTAGTATTGTTTTTGCTCATTGCACCCTTTGCTCTCAGTTCAAAAACAGGAAAAACTCTTGAAAGGTCGTATTGTAATTGCGGAAGAGTCTCCATTGGTGATGACACTAAAGCTACAGATCAGAGAATCTGAACTCAGTAACGCTAAAATGATTCACTTTAGCTTAGAACTAGTCTCAGAACTTTGCAAAATCACTTACTGGGAACAGCTTTATCATCACATGATGATTAACATCACTGCAGCTGCTTCATATGTTTAGTGGTATGACTAAAATGGCGGGGGAACCTCAGCTGTGCATTACTGCATCAGATCTAATGATGACAGTGTTGGTGTTAATACATAATATGCAAGTGTGTAGTTTTGAGACTGCACGTTATAAGCCTCTATCAGTGCTGCTTTCTAGATACTTTAAATAAATTTATTAGTCACATATGGATGATCTTTAAAAATCTTTATTGCATATAGAGTGCAAATCATGATCAAGGTGAAACAGGATAATTTAAGCTTCACAGCAATGGTGATAGGTATGTCAGTTATCCAGCTTTTACATATGGGAAAATTGAGGCACAGAGAAATTGAACAATTTGCTTGTGACTTCTTTGTCACATTAGAGAGAGGCACTCCAAGAAGGATATGGTGTCAGCCCTAAGATTAGAATCCACTGGTGGTCAACTGCAAGGCTTAGTTGTAACCAGTAAAGCAGTAATTAGAGTTTAACCTAGGGCTGTCAAGTAATTAAAACAATCGTGATTAATCACATTGTTAAACAATAATAGAATACCATTTATTTAAATATTTTTGGATGTTTTCTACATTTTCAAATATATTGATTTCAGTTACAAGACAGAATACAAAGTGTACAGTACTCCCTTTCTATTTTTATTACAAATATTTGCACTGAAAAAAAAACAAAAGAAATGTATTAGGTGAATTGAAAAATACTAAGTACTGCAGTGCAGTCTCTTTATCAGAGAAACTTGAACTTACAAATGTAGAATTATGTTCAAAAAACAACTGCATTCAAACAAATTAAACGTAAAAGCTTTAATAGCCTAACAAGTCACTCACTTCGCGACATTCAGCTAATTACTCAAGCAAACAAGTTTGGTTACAATTGCAGGAGATAATGGCTGGCTGCTTCTAGTTACAATGTCACCTGAAAGTGAGAACAAAGGCGTTTGGCATAGCACTGTTGCTAGCGAGACGTCCAAGATATTATGTTCAGATGGCTAAAAAATTCATATGTCCTTTCACGTTCAACAGTATTCAGAGGACATGGTCATGCTGATGACATGTTCTGCTGCAATAAGATCCAAAAGCAATGCAGAACGCAACATATTCATTTTCATCATCTAAGTCAATATGTCACCGAGTCAGAAGGTGATTTTCTTTTTTGGAGGTTTGGATTCTGTAGTTTCTGCATCTGAGTGTTGCTCATTTAAGACTTCCGAAAACATGCTCCCACATTTTCCCTCTGAGATTTTGGATGCACTCAGATGTCTTAAACTCTTGGGTCGAGTGCGTAGTATTTTGTATCTAACTTGGTACCCTTCTTTGCCAATTCAATGCAAAGCGCCAAAGCAAACGCCTGTTCTCACTTTCAAGGTGAACATTGTAATAAGAAGCAGTCAACGTACTCTGTAAATGTAAACAAACTTTTGTCTAGTGACTGGCTGAACAAGAAGTAGGACTGGTGGACTTGTAGGTGCTAAAGTTTTACATTGTTTTATTTTGAATGCGTTGTTTTTCTTGTACATAATCACATTTGTAAGTTCAACTTAAAAAGATTCACTACAGTACTTGTATGAGGTGAATTGAAAAATACTGTTTCTTTTATCGTCTATACAGGCAAATGATTTGTAATAAAAAATATAAAATGAGGCAGTGTACATTTTGTATTCTGTGTTGTAATAGAAATTAACTTCATAAATGACTGGAGGATGGTGTGGACTGCACTCTCACCAAAGTTTGTAATGTCACTAAACTGGGAGGAGTTGTAGATAGGGTAGGGATAGGTACAGAGGGACCTAAACAAAGAGGATTGGGCTGAAAGAAACTGATGAGGTTCACAAGGACATGCAGAGTCTGCACTTAGGAGCAGAAGAATCCCATTCACGTTAGAGACTAGGACCAAGGGTAAGAAGGGCAGTTCTGCAGAAAAGGACCTAGACGGTTAAGTGGACGATGAAAGCTGGAATATGAGTCACAGTGTGCCCTTGTTGCCAAGAAGGCTAACAGCATTTTGGGCGATAAGTAGGGGCATTGTCCGCAAGATCGAGGGACGTGATCATTCCCCTCTTATTCGACAATTGGTGAGGCTTCATCTGGAAGTAACGTGTCCATTTTGGGGCCCCACACTATAAGAAGGATGTGGAAAACATTGGAAAGAGTCAGTGGGAGGCAACAAAAAAGATTAGGGGGCTGAGCACATGAGCTTGTGAGGAGAGGCTGAGGGAATGGGATTGGTTTAGTCTGGGGGGCAAGAAGAGGGCAGAATGAGGGGGATTTGATAGCTGCTTTCAACTACTGGGAAAGGGGTTCTAAAGAAGATGGATCTAGACTGTTCTCAGTGGTACCAGATGACAGAATAAGGAGTAATGGTCTCAAGTTGCAGTGGGAGAGGTTTAGGTTGGATATTAGGAAAAACTTTTTCCCTAGGAGGGTGGTGAAGCACTGGAATGGGTTACCTAGTGAGGTGGTGGAATCTCCTTCCTTAGAGGTTTTTAAGGTCAGGCTTGACAAAGCCCTGGCTGGGATTATTGGGAATTGGTCCTGCTTTGATCAGGGGGTTGCACTAGATGACCTCCTGAGGTCCCTTCCAACCCTGATATTCTATGAAATATTTGAAAATGTAGAAAGACATCCAAAATATTAAATACATTTCAATTGGTATTGTTTAACAGTGCGATCAATCAGAGTTAATTGTGTGAGTTAACTACAATTAATCAACAGCCCTAGCTGAACCATCTGTTTTTGCTGCTTATGCAACTGGCTTGCCTTAGAAAAATCTTTGTAAGTGAAAAATCATTGAAATAATCGCAGAATGGTGTTTGATTACCAAAGATTTCCCTATCATGGAAATTGCTGGTAAGTGCTGACTTTTTCAGGGTAGCATTTTTGAAAGTCAAAGTGACTTTAGCACATGTTCCAGTGAAAGTCAGTTGGACTCCTACTCAAGTGACAGGGATGGTCTCCTTGTTAAAACAATGACAGCTACTCCACACACTGACTTAGAAGCTTCTGAAAATCCTACCAACTAGTGATGGCTGTTGAGATGTGCTGTTAGTTTTGAAAAGTTACACACCAGGCAATAGCCTCAGCTACAGTAAATCACTGTAGCTCTGCTGAAGGCAGTGGAGCTATGCTGATTCACACTAGCTCCTTTGATCAGATATTTCTGTCATCTCACTAGACCCTGGAGTAAGTACACCAAGCGGAAATAGGGAAATATACTTTTAAGGATTCCCGCCCCCGCTCCCATCTTCCTGGCTACCTCGCTAGCGTGGAGCTTTTTGGGTAGTAAATCAGAGTTCTGAATTTCAATATGAAGAAGAGTGGGCCTGGTGTTGCATCACTGTAGGCGATGGGAGCTTTGCAGTTGTCTGCAGTTTTGAATGTGCTAATCTATTTCCTCATTGATTTCACTGAGTGCCAAGCGGTGTATCCATAGCCAGGATTTGCTCCCATGTGTTAATTTTTTCTTTAATGGATTCTTGTAACTAAAAGCAGCATAGTATTTTCAACTCTACTAAAGTAGTATACTGTATGCATGTTGGCAATATCTGCTTAGTTCATTAATCCACTGTAATCTATAAAACAAATCAGCTATGTAATCCTGCATTCAAATGCCCTTTAGCACACTGAGGCTACAGTCCTGTGGCATCCAGGAAGGGATTGTACTATTCTCCTACTACTGAAATAATAACCAAAACTTTTTTTTAAGGGTCTAAATCAGGGATAGTCAATAGATGGACCACGGGCCAAATCTGGACTGCCAGATGCTTTTGAACAGACCCCACAATCTTTTTATTTACTTATTATTTTTTCTGGATCCTGGACCTTGCCTATACGTTAATGAAGAAATGTGGACTTTGACAAAAATAGACTACCCCTGTTCTAAACTGTTCCAGTAACTCCTCCCTCTCCCTCATTTTTCTCAATGTTTGCAAGTCTGCATTCCCACTGGAACTGGAAGTGCTGAAATATCACAATAAAGGCTGCAGTCAAAGGATGAAATCTAGCTGTGTGCAGAGAATGCAGGAAAGACCTCTGTGATACTTAATTCCCACATTAAGGGCTGCACAGGACTTTCAACACTAGGTGAATTTCATGCAGAGTTTCCTGCTGGGACTAGAAGTTAACTTGCTTGAAATCTTCTAAGAAAGCCTGTTGCAAGATTTCTACCCCAGTTTTGCAGGAGAGAGAGGTTTCAATAGGTCAGATGGGCAGCTTAAATCTTTTCGATGCTCTGAACTGAACTTGAGTGAACTTTGTTTCACTCATCAATTTTTAATTGTAGCTTAAAAAAAAAAGTCCAGCTATTGAAGTAAAATGAAAAGAATGAACTGAATGGTTTAGTAGTTGTGATGCGCGCATTGAACTGTGATCTCTTTGCACTGCAGGAAAGAAAATATATTCAGCAGAAACCAGGTTTGTAAACTGAATAGGGTCCTTTGCTTTGTCATCAAACCAATTCCCTATAATCCTGTTATATATTTACAAATAAAAAGTGCCTCGCTGTCTACTGCATTTCTAATGTTTCCCTCACTGTGTTAGCAATGAAGGAGATAAAGTCACTTACCATTGTCATTGCCTTGCTTAATTTCCTCAGCAGTCCGATCTATTAAAACATATAATGACCAAACAACGCAGGTAATAGCAATAATATGGAATGTAACTGAACAGACTATCTTCCTCCTTTCACTTGTTGTCATCTGTAGTTTCTCCCACTGTAATCAGAAAAGAATTAGAAATTAAGTGGGCTTGTAAAGAAAGCTGCCTTGTTATTCTGGTTGTTCCTGTCTGAAACAAGAAGAAAGAAGGGTTAATTACAAAATATTTCTCTTATAACGTACGTCCCTAAGATAGCATTGTAAGCATCACAGACTTACCTGATGCAGTACATACAAATCTATATCAATTCATAAGAATGTAAGATCCTGTGGAAGGAGTCTCACCTCTGATATATTACCACCTGCCTATGAGTTATGCCTAATCTTGTCTTTCTGCAGCAACAGCAGATTAACAATGATAAGGAAGTCAAAAAGTGAATATTAGTTTTAACTGCAACAAGCAGCCCAAACCTGGAGCTATGAAGAAAAATTCACATCTTCCAGAACGCCAAATGTTCTTGGCTGCTTAAAAACCTGTCACTTAATCCTGGGTTAGACTCTGGATAGATTTCATACAATAGGCCAAAGTTTCTTCTCAGTTGCACCCATGCAATTCAGCTGACTTCAAACTCTGTCTTTTTCTTTTATTAATACTGTGTAGATTTTTTTTTGTTTTTACCACAGTTCCTGTTAATCGAAACAAATTCTACTAAAAGAAATACATGCTTTTTAAACAAAAGGATGGGGTATTTCAAAACAAATTGCCTCTAACGTTGATGAATACTTTTGAAATCCACAGACACTACCCTCACAGATGAAAACAATGAGGAGTCCTTGTGGTACCAACAAATGTATTTGGACCTAAGCTTTCATGGGTTAAAACCCACTTCATCAGATGCATAGAGTGAAAAATACAGTAGCAGCGTGTGTGAATTTATATATATGACATGAAAAGATGAAGTGGGTTTTAGCTCATGAAAGCTTATGCCCAAATAACTTTGTTCGTCTCTAAGGTGCCACTAGGACTCCTCGTTATTTTTGCTATACAGACTAACATCCCTACCACTCTGAAACCTGTCACCTTCATGGTTAGTTGTAAAGTAGGTGGAAAACATAGTACAACAGCGCCACCTTTCGGATGGTCATATTACTACATGACTGAACTGTAGAGATGATGAGACTTTTCTAGTTGTAGCTCTTTCACATAAAGTATCTAAGCAATGGCACAAAGCAGAGAGTAAATTCAGCTGCCAATACGTGCACAACTTGGGAGGCATGGGGTAGACCTGAAGTGCAAAATAAAAAAATGAGCGGGAAAGGAAATTTAAAGACTCAATTTTTCTCTGACAGACACATGCTCGCTCTCTCCAGCTCATGCAAGAAGACAACTGATATACCAGTAATAGTTCCTGTTTAACCCCACGTTGGGACTGGCACACAATTTTTCTGGTCATGTTGGTGTCCTTTGCAGGACAGTGATTCCTATATGATGCTACAACTTCAGTAAAAGTGTCAAAAGTATCACTTTCCAAGTGAAGCGATTCTGAATGTGGAAACAGTTATGATTCTGGGAAAGGTGCTATATATAGGCACAGTGTAAGTCTAGGCCTTTGGGACTGAAGGCTAGGGTGTTAGTGGGTAGGTGAAAGGATGTTACAAAAGCGTTCCTCACTCTTAAGGCTTCATACCATAGTTTTACAAGTCAGTAATCTCAGTGGGTTGATGTAACAAAATAATAGTTATAACCATTAAAAACAGAATACTCTGGAGACAATGAGGTGGAGGAAAAGTCAGGATGGTGTGAGGTACAGGAAAGAGAAGGACCTAGACTCTGACATTACAGAGAGAAAATGAAATAGCCATGGTTTATATTGGTTAAAAATAACAGGTGTTAAAACAGTTAGTGCCAACCTTCAAAAACTGATTTAACATAGAAAATAGTTTCTTTCCCTATTTTCTGTCTGTATTATGTCTCCTAAGTTTTGTTCTAGAGTTATTTAAACTAACAATTAATCTAGACTAATAGTGTCTGTTGGTAACAGCCATCAAGTTCAAAGGCATTGGGTCTCCTCCCCAGTTAACCTGATTCCATGCTCTTAATCACTACTACCTAATCCCATATCAGATATCTAGTTCAACTAGAAATGGTTGAAGAAAACAGGTGAAGAGTTTTGCCAATATACCATCTTATTTTTAGTCAAAATTCAAAATTTTCATGAAAATCTCAATGTTAAAATGTTTGACTAATTCTAATAGCCACCAAGTTATTGGATTAATATCTTCATAATCTTTCCTGCACTAACCTCAGCTCATTCACTCGTTGCAATGAGATTCTGTATATGGAACATTTTATTGCTAACGCAGAAAGGCCACATTTTGAAATTGTTTCTCCCTGACTAGCACATTGGCAATGAACTGGTTAGGAAACACTAGAATGTTACAGAAGGTGTGTAACATACTAACTTAATATATGACTCACTCAGGTTCATATTCTCTAGTCCTTGAATAATTCTTGTGGCTCTTCTCTGTATCCTCTCCAATTTTTCCCAACATGTATTTAAAGTGTGAACATTAGAACTGGACACTATTCCAGTAACAGTCTCACCAGGGCCATATACAGAGGTAAAACCACCCCCCATGACTATTCTACATTCCTCATTTTATGCACGTTCTCATGCAACTTCATGTTCAATCTAATAGTAATAGACAAATTTACACTTATGAACAGATGACTCCACCAACCCAGAGTTTATTATTCTTTGATTCTGTTTAGTTCTGAAACCTTACGGCAACTTTAATCCAGAATGCTGTTTTAGACTGTCTAAATAATATACGGCTTTATGTGAAATGTTGATTGGTGCCTGTAGTGGGTTCTGCAGTGATAGTACCTGATTGGTTAAGGTTGGAAAATGTCACTGCCTCAATGCTGTAGCACAGTTTCAGATGACTACTTTTACACACAGTTGGTAATCCTATAAATGGTGTGCTGAACCAAACAGTTTTCAGTCTTTCATAGCAATCTACCTACAATCAGACTCCCACAATTCACTTTGAGTTGGGTGCACTTCTTGACGTGCAGATAAAATAGTCAATGTGCAAGAGATTCAGGGATTATTTTCAAGTTAACAGTTATAGCAGGTGGTCTAGATGAATTTTCCAGGCATGTATGCTTGTTTCACTGCTGCTGCCATAGACTCCTCTCTGAGGTCTCTAGAGCATTCACTATTCAAGGCCTTGGGATGGCTGGTTTCATTACAGTTGTTTCATTACAGTTGTTCGTATTAAATCTTGCAGTCTTACATAATACTTTGGAATTGCTGAAAGATCTCACAAGTGATGTGAAATGAAACAAACCAGTCTGCTTGCCAGGTACATGTCAAGCATTTAGTCTTTTCAGTTTTCCCAGAGACTATCACCTGCATTCAGTGATATTGAGGATAGAAGCTTCTATGAGATTATTTGTTCATAGCCAGTCAGAGGCAATAACAAGAAAAAATGTGCTCAGTTCTTTGTGTCTTGCAGATAATTGAGATAGTATAGAACAGTATTCAGTTTTCAGAATATATAGAATGTAGCATTATCATCACAACTCACAGCACTAGACCTGGAGATTTTTCATCATGAAAATTCCATTCAAGCCTTTCCACTAAGGCTTGCATTTCTGAGGAAAACGCAGTCTTCAATTGTTTGGATTTCAGAAAAGGGAAAGAGGCAAAAGAATTCCACCTCAGTTTAAATCGCTGATGTTGACTTTGAATGCTTTACCTGGGATAAGTGCTGAATGTAAGAGGATTCAGTTGGGTTGCCTATAGAGAAGTTTGTTCTGTCATCTCATTTTCTCTCATGGAGCACATTTTGCCCTACTGGTGGCAGTATTTCATGGTATATTTCCTTTGCAATTAGTATTTACTAGTCTCATTTCAGTAGTGTAGCTATCTTGTTCTCTGCTAAGGCCTTCTAAACTCTGAGGGCTGATCCACCAACAGTCTCAATAAAACTGAGACAGAGGACAAAAGCTGCTTGAATACTTTGTCAGTGTTTTTTTCAGTAGAAAATGTCTTTATAGTGAAACAGAAATGTTTGTGAAAGCTTCAGTTTGTCAAATTTTTGAAAAGCTTAAAACTGAACATATTTTGGTCTCTGAAAATGTTTCAGCTTCACATTTTTTCCTCACTTTGTCTCCCTTTTTCCTCTCCCTCCAGTAGAAAAGGTGGGGGGTGGAGAATGGGGAAGCCTTCCCCCTTTTCCACCCATTGGAAAATACTTACCTTTTTGGCCCAGCTCTTTAGTGCTCTTTTAGCCAGAGGTCTAACAATCCAGCTAGTCTGACCTATAGGTATTGTTTACATGCTGAGGTCTGTATATTTTTGTTTAAATTTTGGACAGGATTTGATGATCAGCTCAGACATCCAAAGACTCTCGGCCCCTTAAAATCTAATCATTGTCACTAGTAAAATAACAAAAGTATTGGGGGAGAGAAGGGGACATCACAAAACATCTAAAGGACCAAAAAAAAAAAAAAGGCATGATGGGTTAATAAAGAACACACCTTACCAGGCAAATTTAGCTGCTTTTTGATTGTTGACAGAATTAGAGTATTAGTAGGCGAAGGGGGAAATGGCAGAGATACTTGGCTAGAGCATCAGCTGAGAATGAGGAGCACTAAGTCAGTTCTGTGCCTCCACTCTAGTTCTGAGGAGGTTCTGCCTTAGCCTTGTCTAATCTGAAGGATGCTCTCCCCTCCACCAGCTGCCAACAGCACCAATGGACCACTATGATAGCTGGGACATACACTTTATCTTGGCTGCAGAAAAGATAGTATTACTATGGTGGCTGTCCACCACCTGCGGATAGTGGGATGCTCTACCTGTGGCCAGATAAGCCAGTATCAGGGCTGCCTTGTGCTCACTGTGCTGTGTAAAGTTGCCCAGGCAGGAGAAGACTTGGTCTAATATATTCCGAATTTAGTAAAGCATTTGATTCAATGTCCCAAACATTTTACTCCCAGTATTAATACAAAATGGATTAAAAACTTCCTGAAGGCCTATAAACAAATAATAATGATAAACAGTAATATATTGAATTGTGGGAAGGATTATAGCCCATCTCATTTAACTTCTTCATTAATGATCTGGAAATGGGTGTGCACTCACCTCTCATGAGCACCTTCTGTCAGTTAGGTGTAACCTGCATTCTCTCTCTCTGTCTCTCTTTGCTCCCAGCACCCCCTGTTGTCTGTTAATCTCTTCAGGCAACCCTCTGGCCGAGTCACACACAGTATAAATACATGAAGGAACCTTTTCCAGGCTAAAAGGTCCACCACGGTTGGCCCTGTCCAGGGTCTTCAGCCCCATCTCTAAGCCTGTTTAAATCCTAGCCCCTTTCTTGGGCTTTTAGTACTGAATCTTATCACCTTCTTGGGGCTTAGATCACTTCCTCAGTGGCAGGATCTGGGCCCACCTACCCACTACTCTGGGACCCAATGCAGGGACCCTACAAATAGCAGCCATGTGCTGCTTCCTTTAGCTAAATTAGCCCCCATCATATTGTATGTACAGTTGGGGTTATTTTTTCAATGTGCATTACTTTACATTTATCCACATTAAATTTCATTTGTGATTTTGTTGCCCAATCACTTAGTTTTGTGAGATCTTTTTGAAGTTATTCACAGTCTGCTTTGGTCTGAACTATCTTGAGCAGTTTAGTATCATCTGCAAACTTTGCCACCTCACTGTTTACCCCTTTCTCCAGATCATTTATGAATAAGTTGATAGGATTGCGTCCTAGGACTGACCCTTGGGGTAACCCACTAGTTAGGCCTCACTCTTTCTGAGAATTTTACCATTTTATTTCTACCCTTTGTTCCTGTCTTAACCATTCTCAATCCATGAAAAGGTATCTTCCCTCTTAATCATACAACTTAATTTATGTAAGGCCTTTGGTGAGGACCTTGTCAAAGGCTTCTTTTGGAAATCTAAGTACAAAAGTAGTTTCTATGTTCCATCCTGAACGCCTTGTCCATATGTTTGTTTGACCGCCCTTCAATATACTCTGATAGTAAGACATTGAATTTCTTTTTTAACAGAAAGATGGCATGGCTACAACTGGGCGCGGCGTTACAGCGGCTGCAACTTCGCCGCTAAGAGTGTGAAAAATACCCGAGCGCTGCAAGATACAGTGCTGTAAAGCCTCAGTGTAATCAGTGCCGCAGTACTGGGTAAGCGCGGCTCCACAGCGCTGCAAGCTACACCCATAGAGGATATGGTTTACGTGCAGCGCTGGAGAGCTGTGACCACACACACATTCAAACGCTGCCGCCGCAGTGCTTTGAAGTTTCAAGTGTCAGCCATACCCTGAGGCTTTACAGCGCTGTATCTTGCAGCGCTCAGGATGTTTTTTTCAACCCCCTGAGCGCAAAAGTTGCAGTGCTTGTAAAGCGCCAGTGTAGCCATGCCTATGTTGACTTTTGCCCAACAATTTATGTTCTTCTATGTGTCTTGACAATTTTATTCTTTTACTATTGTTTCAAACAATTTGCCCAGTAGTGACGTTAGACTTACGGGTCTATAATTGCTGAGATGCTCTAGAGCCCTTTTTATATATTGGCGTTACATTAGCTAACTCTCCAGTCACTGGGTACAGAAGCTGATTAAAGGACAGGTTACAAACCATGTTTCATAGTTCCACAATTTCACATTTGAGTTCTTTCAGAACTCTTGGTGAATGCCATCTGGTCCTGGTTACTTATTGCTGTTTAATTTATCACGTTAATCTCAATACCTCCTCTAATGACACTTCAATCTGTGACAATTCCTCAGTTTTGTCACCTACAAAGGACGGCTGAGGTTTGGGAATCTCCCTAACATCCTCAGCCGTGAAGACTGAAGCAAAGAATTCATTTAGTTTCTCTGCAATGACTTTATTGTCTTTAAGTGCTTCTTTTGTATCTTGATTGTCCGGGGCCCCATTGGTTGATTAGCAGGCTTCTTGCTTCTGATGTACTTAAAAAACATTTTTATTACCTTTTGAGTTTTTGGCTAGCTATTCTTCAAACTCCTTTTTGGCTTCCAGCACTTAGGTAACGCGGAAAGACCAGTGATCCTGATTAAACCACAAACACTCAGACTCCCAACAAATTCCAGAGCCTACTAAAGATAATAACACCCAACCTACAGGATGTGTACCATTCTACAATGAATAGAATCATAAGGTTGGAAAAGACCTCAGGAGGTCATCTAGTCCAACCCCTTGCTCAAAGCAGGGTCAATCCCCAACTAGTCCCCTCAAAGACTGAACTCACAACCCTGGGTTTAGCAGGCCAATGCTCAAACCACTGAGCACCACTGATACCCTAGCCCACCAGTGGCCCTATCCTCCCCATTACCCACACAGATCTCTTTGGTTTTCTGGCCTGCACTGGTTGAAGAGAGGAGTGGAAACTCAAGCACCAATGGTGGAAAACAAAGGATGATTCAGACAGGATGAAACATGACAAATTCCTGAACGCCTCTGCTGAGTCTATATTACAGGCCAAGAGAACGTTCTTATCAGCTACCATTCAGGCTGCCAAATCCCACTCCAAAAAACTATCCAGGATGGTACATGGCTTTATCAATCCTGGGTGCCTATCACCTGCATTAGAGCTGAGTATCAAGTGCTGCAAAGAACTATCATTCTACTTCCCTGAAAAGATCACATAGGTTTGGAAAGCCTTCTCCAACAGCATGAATTTCAAATTGGGTTCAAGGTCTCGGTCTCTATCTTCAAAACACATCATCATGAGCTGGGCCCAGGATACCTAATGCACGATTTAAACCTTCAGAACAAAGATCACAGTCAACAACTATGCTCCTCTGACATGATGGAAAACTCTGAACAATAACAATAAAGTTTGTGTGGAAAACAGAACCCCTTCCAGGGATGATCTGAGACTGTAGAATGAACTCCCCCAAGAGCTGACTATCATATACCTCATTATTTTCCACTCCAAGTACAAGGCACATTGCTTTGACCTTGTCTGTTCTCATATAAACACACAGCAACAGTTACATTTAACAATAGCAAAAACCCACCACCCTACCAAAACAAGACACTCCACTGCACACGCTTCTCTCTGTGGGGAGAGGGTGAGAACAAACAAGTGACAGATGTGTAGTCACATTGCTTCTTTCACTACTGGCAAGCACTCAGATACTACTGTGATGAGCAAGGTATAAAAACCTGTAGGGAACAGAACTTTTAATAGTGAAGAAAACTCCACAGATTTTGTTTAATTTATTAATAGCATCTAGTAGCCTCAACCAGGTCAGAGCCCCATTGTGCTTGGCACTGTGTAAAAATAGAATAAATGATCATCCTTGTCCCAAAGACCTTACAATATAACACTTAGCAACAAATAGAACTTCCTTTAACACTGGGCTTTCATTTATAACACTTAGGAAATTAGTCTTTTCTCAAAGTTAAACTGGGTATGTAATGTTGTTGATGCCTGAAGCACAAAAGACTTTTGAATCTAACTAGGGAGGCATAAGGGGGCAGGAAGGGGGCAAGCAGTGAGACCTTGAGCAAAGGAATGAGGAAGCAGTCAGCCAAAGAGACTAAAAGGGATAAAAGTGAGGGGCTCCCTTCAAAGTCAATCTACAACTAGGAGCAGAATTTGGCCTAAGAGGGGGTGCTGTAATGAGGCTGGTGGAGTAAAAGAGACAGCAGCAGGAAGGAGGACAGGCCAGAGAAATAGCAAGAGAAGTCTAAATGGGAGTGGGGGGAGGAATTGGGGAAGGCATATTATATAAAACAAATAAAAAAAATTGCACCCATGAGTGTCAATATGGGTGGTAATGGTAGGTGCACCAGTTTCACTTTTGGTGAGATGTTTATACTGTGATTTCACGGTGCTGTATAAGAGCCTGGCTACACTTGCAAGTTAGAGCACGTTAAAGCAGCCCCAGGCGCCATAACTCCTGAGATGTCCATACTGGCAAGGCACGTAGAGTGCCTGGACTCTGCAGCTGGAGCACTACTGGTAATCCACCTCCGTGAGAAACATAAAGCTTGCTGCATCCCAACTGAAATGCCCGGGCGTCAGTGTGGACGAGGTGCTGCATTACTGCACTGTGATTGGCCTCCAGAAATGTCCCATAATCCCATGAAGTCAAGTGGGCATTTTTCTCATTGTTTTGAAATCGGCTGCAGGCGTGCAGCTATCCTCTTTCAAAGCTCTCTTTCTGATAGCCGACATGCTTATCTACTCCGGGACAAAGCAAACCGTTAGTGTGGAATGCTGCTGTTGTGAGTGCGTGTGTGTGTGTGGGGGGGTCTGCTGTTGTCTGAACTTACAAGACAGCATGCTGACACACTCTCTGCCCCCCCCAAACACACTGTGTCTCCCTCCACATACACAAAAAAACAGTTCCTGTCGCATTCAGCCCCGCCCCCCCCCATTGAAAAGCTCGTAGCAGCCATTTGCACACTGGAATAGCCACCACAATGCCTCTTTGTGGCATTTCAAGAGTTGCTAATGTGGCCATGCCAGTGTGCTTGCAGCTGACACTGTAAACACACGGCAGCTTTTTCCCTGCTGCGGTCTCCGAAGGCTGGTTTAACTCCCAGCGCTCTACATCTGCAAGTGTAGCCGTGCCCTAAGAAGATAGAAAGCTCTTCAGGGCAGAGATCTATAAGACAACAGAGTGAGTGAAGAGATAACAGAAGAATGTGGGGGAAGAATGAGGGGTACAGCAAATAAATACTGTGGTTCTAATTCAGTCCTGCCAGAACTCCAATAAAGTCACTGGGGATGTACTTGTTTGTACCAAGGATGCTTTGTGTCTTATGGAATTTTGTGTTATAAGCTTCATAGACATCTCTCAATTCTCTCTCTCCTTTTTATTTTGAGCAAAGAGGGTCAAGCGGAGGTGAGTGATGGAAGGCTAACCAAAAGAGGTCATTTTAACAACCAGAATATTACATTTGTACTGTGAAAGACAAGATGGGTGTGGTAGTAAAACTTTTATCGGACCAGCTTCTACTGGTGAGAGACGAGCTTTTTAGCTACACAGCGCTCTTCTTCAAGTCTGGGAAAGGTATTCAGAATGTCACAGCTAAATACAAAGTCAAACCGATAGTTTAGCATAAGTAGTTAGCACACACTCTAAGGGACCATTCAAGGTAGAGTGGCCTGTAGTCATAGGACAAAATGGGGGCAGGGAGGGGGTGTTTAGTGGGTTACAGAGTGTAGTAATTAGCCATAAATCCAGTGTCTTTATTAAGACAATGCTTAATTTGTGTCAGGGCTGAGCCCCAGCACCTCTGGGCTTGCCACGTCAATTATGAAAGCTAAAAAATTGCTGGAGCCCTTGCACCTCCTTCATTACAAATTAAGCACTGACTAAGACCATGATTTTTAGTGACTATGAATTCAAGCTCCAACACTTGTCTTTTGAAAGAGTTGTGCAGGTTGGTAACCACTAGAGGGTGCTATAAGACTGTGTACTGAGTTCATGAAGTTCATAATACAATGTATTGTGATGAGAATTCAAAGGCACAAAGAAATGAAAGCAAGATTTTGTATCTTCGCACAAAAATAAAATCAGCCATTAAAAAGTGTATTGGACTAAATATAGAAGTAAAAAAAATGTGCATTGTAGATTTTATGCACACATCTCAAAACCTTTGAAAAAGAAATTGAACATTTTGTTACTAACTCATGCCATAGAAAGTTTGTAATAATCTTAGTTAACAATACACATTGCTCCTCATTCAAGCTTTTTGCTTCCTCTCTGTTATAAAGACATGATCTTCCTCCAAAAACTAAAAGCTGTTACCGAAGTTCATAATCATTTTTTTTCTAATTACAAATGAAATCATCATGAGTCATCACAGAAATATGAATTTAAACAGTTTGCCTATATTCAGTGAGGAAAGGGTATCTAAATAAGACTATGATAGCCAGTGTAGTTAACCAGTTCCTTACCCCTGCTGGGTAATCTACAGGAAATCCATAGTACTTGAGGGGGCTGGCTATATGTCAAAAGGAAGCAGGATCAAAACTGCCTCTTTTTGAGGCAACACTGGTTAACCAAAATCACTATGCTGGTTTTATTCAAGCAATTACTCAAAGACAGGTTTTCTGAAGTATCCAGGGAGGCAGTCCCATTTTTTAGAGATTGCTTACTTAAGACATTTTCGGTCACGTTTTCAAAGGGGTCTTAACTCAGTCTGTAGAAGTATGCCTGCAATTCAAATTCCTACACACAACACTTCGGTAAACAGCATTTATGCAAACCAGTTCCAGGATCGAAACAGAAGTCTCTCCAAACAGGCTGCACCCTTAGGATTATAGTTGCCTTTGGCTCACATGTTCCCATTCCCCTGCAACAGAATCACAGACACTGTTCAGAGAGCCACACATCCCTGATCTAGCCTATCCTGTACCTCAAGCATTAGCCACAGTATGGCAGATAGAGCCCTGAAAGGGCATATTTCCGCAGCGTGCTAACGATGCAGTTCTCTGCCGTCAGGGTTTCCCACAACCTTCACTTGGGCCAAAAGACTTGGCCCACAATAATTTATTCCAACAATTTTGTATTTAGCTACCCATATCTGTAAATTAATATGCTATTTACATACATAAAGGTCTCTCTTTTGCAAGGGGCAAATGACTGTACATACAAAACTGAAGTTACAAGTTAGGCTGCTTTGGGGAAAGGTGTCTCTCCTTTGAATGCTTGGAGCAGGAGGAAACTAACCTTGTACTTTGTAACAAACGTCAAAAGAAAAGAAGATAAAAAAGATCTCAGAACATAAGAAATTCAGATATCGCCAGCAAAGAAGTGCTAGTGGCTCAAAGTCCAGGTCAGTCAACGTCCTGAGTATGTCATAGCAGCCACTCAGAGGGCTGTGCCACTTCAAAGAGGCATCTCAGAGACTGACTGAAGTAGAGAAAGATGTCTGATCTTGCTGAGAAAGGGCTTCTGTAGAATTCATTAATTGTAACTATTGTATCTTTTTCTGGATCTTAGTTTTCTAGGATTGATTAGAGCAGCCCTGGAAAGGGAAATTCTATAGTGATTGAGCATCAAATCTTTTGTGTTCCATATGTTTTCCTGTTGCATCAATCCTTCTTGCTATATATAATTCTGCAAACAAACATGATAGGTAACAGAATACAAGAAGCAGCACCCACACCTGAATGGAGCTTCTTCTGTTCACATCTAGAGACAAGGGTATTTTATTACATAGTTTCTGTTCTTTTTTCAAGAAAGTAAATAAGTGGGGAAGGGGGAGAGACTGTGTCCTCCCTGCTCCCACCCAATAATCTCTGCAAAAGGGAATCTGAAATGATGATTTTATGATGTCTTTGTTCAGTGTGACATTGCATGATCTAGTGGACTGGGCACTGGAGACCTGATGTGGGGCTCCCTCAGAATCTCCTGTTGAAGCTGTTCCACTTTGGATAAATCATGAGCAAATCACTGGGAAGGTGTGGAAGGAAAAAGAACAAAAGAGAGCAAAAGACTAGCTGATGGTTGCAGCACTTGCTTAGGAAGTCAAAGGCCTCCAGTCCCTCTGCTCCAAATAATTTTATAGGCATCTATCTCCGACAGAGGGGCAGTTTTGAGCACACACCACTTGGCTTAATGTCTCCCATTGACTACCTGAGGGGAAGAGCTGCCTAGCATGCTGGCTTTTGTGAATCCCACTGTAAGGGGCCTATGTCTCCCATGCTCTGTATAAGAAGCTAGGTGCCTAACTGAGGTGTTTTTTTTTTAGGCATGTTTAAGTTAAGCAGGGAGACTTTTAGCATTGCCATGCTCAAGTTCCTTTGGGAACCTACCCCACGTAACCTTCTGCAAGTCACTTCACCTTTCTGTGAATCAGTTTCCCTTCTGACTCTTTATTTGTCTTGTCCACTAAGACTACAAGAAATCTGGGGAATACAGTCTCTCACTATGTGTTTGTACATGCCTAACACAATGCGTCTCCAGTTGCGGCTGCTTAGCACTAATGCAATCCAAAAGACAGTCATAATAGGGGCTGTGCTGCACTACAGGCCAGTACTGAAGCTACCACTATCAAGTGGAGCTCAGTGCCACCACAGAGAATAGCTTGGATGAAATCCAAGATGGATAGGGCTTTCCTTCAGATCAGTAGGGAGTGATCTTTTCTGACAAACATCTAGAAGATGACCACGCCTATTGTCATAAACAGATAAGTAAGAGTTAATAGAACAGAAGTACTTCATATCTCTTTTGCCTGTAAAGGGTTAACATGATCAGTGAGCCTGGCTGTCACCTGACCAGAGGACCAACCAGGGACAGGATATTTTCAAATCTTGAGGGAGGGAAGTTTTTGTGTGTGCTGTTAGTTTTTGGTTGTTGTTCACTCTGGGGGCTCAGAGGGACCAAGCGTGCACCAGGTTTTCTCCAAGTCTCTCCGATACAGGCCTTAAAGTTAGCATAGTAAGTGCTAGGCAGATAAGGCGAGTTTAAAGGCTTATGTTTGGTTTTCTTATTTGCAATAGTGTATGTTGGCTGGAAGGAGTTCAAAATTTGTATTTTTGCTGAAGAGATTTTTAAACTTTACTTGTATACTGTAGGCCTGGGAGGGGATTCCAGTGTCCCATGCTGAAAGACCTGTAAACAATTCTTATCTTAAAATTACAAAGATAATTTTTACTGTTTTTTCTTTCTCTCAATTAAAGCTATTTCTGTTTAAGAACCTGCATTGTTTTTTTATTCTGGTGAGACCACCAGGGAGAGGGCTGGATCCACCAGGGAATGTGGATGGGGGAAAAGGAGGGAAGGGGGAGAAAGGTATTTTTTCTCTCTGTGTTAGGATTACTTTTCTCTCTACCAGGGAGAGTCTGGGAGGGGGAGAGAGAGGGAGGGGAAGGTGATTTTCCCTCTACTGTTTTCAAGATTCATGGAGTTTGAATCATAGTGATCTTCCAGGTAACCCAGGGAGGGAAGCCTGAGGAGAGGCAACGGTGGGGAAAGGGTTTACTTTCCCTATGTGTATAATCCAGAGGATCTGGAGCTGAGAGGGTCCCAGGCAAGGTTTTGGGCGACCAGAAGTGTACCAGGCACTGGAATTCCTGGTTGGTGGCAGCGCTACAAGTACTAAGCTGGTAATTGAGCTTAGAGGAATTCATGCTGCTACCCCATCTTTTGGACGCTAAGGTTCAGAGTGGGGAATTATACCATGACACCTATCTCATTACAATATCCAGAAAGGATGCACTCTGGCTGCAGAGAAATCCATCATAAACGCAGTCAGAGAGGACAGGCTAAATGTGAATAACCCATACAGGACTAAAGGGGGATGAAATCTAGCCCTGACCCTCCGCCAAGAACCTTCATTCACGAGCTTCTGCTACCACCCACTCTTGCTAAACCAGACTCTTGAGCAATCCTTCCATATATTCCATGGATTTGTTGCTCACATCCCTGGCTCTTCCATAGCCAGCCAATTCCTTCCCCTGTCCACTCTGCCATTGAGAAATTACTGCACATCTCTGTGGTGAGATCCCATATAAGATGTCTCTAAGCATATATCTTTAGGTAAGATGTCTTGCTCCAGCTATCAAAAAGAATAACCTACATTTGTATAGTAGGTCATCCTAACGAGGGCTAAAATGACACAAGTCACAATTACATTAGTGCTGGAAAGCCAGGCTCACAACAGTTAATCCAAAATTTTAGCTTCCCAATCAAAGCAATAGGGACTGCTGCATTTTATGGCATATACTGTATGTTAGCAGAATGTTAGTGGTATATCTAATGGCATGTATTATCTCTTATTATAGAACGTATCCAGTTTTTTAGCTGTGATACACCATTAAGGCTGAACATGTTGTGAAAGCCACTCTAGAGACAGGACCAGCCATGAGGGCCCCTTCCTTCACCCCCCAGAGCCATGCCAGAGCATGCCTTTCTACTCCATGGCAAGAGTCATCTATCTACCTCTCAACACCAAACAATATTGGCACCATCTCATGGCTGATTATTTTTATGTTGGTATTAGTCTTAAATCTATAATGGTGCAGAGAGCATGGAACAAAGCCATATTTAACATGGAGGGGCAATGGGAAAGAGGGTGGATGAGCCACTTGCACTGACAAGAGGAAGGAGGGGAAAAGGGGGGATGGAACAAACAAGATGAATGTTTAACATTGTGACCAAAGGACCTCCTAATGCCAGCTGGCAGAGGGGTGCATTAGGGTTACAGGGATCCCGAGTCTGGTATTTACATACTAGTTCCCCCAAGAGTGTTACGTAAAATCTCTACTGAAAGCCTGAGTCACACTGGTCATCGTAGTCTTTGTGAAGTGTATGTGCAAATAATACATAAGGAGATGCGTGTGTGTCTCTATAGAAAATTATATTCTTTTAAAGCCTTGAAGATAAAGGCAAATGATGTGCCTCAAGATGGATTGCTGTACTATATAATTTCTTCTTTCAGCTGAGTCTGGTTTTGCAGGTAGCTATTGAAAATATCTCCAATTTAATCTACACACTTGACCATTATTAGTCATGGCACTGTAATTGTGATTTCTGAGCCCAATTTCTACATTAGTATTTCTACATTAGTATTTCAAACAAGGTAGTTGATGCGATCCTCTAACATAAAAATTCATTTGATACAAATTTGACTGATATTTATAGTTAATCCTTTCCTTATAATCTTGAAAAAACCTAGGTAATCTGTTGCTAAGCTTTCTGTTACAGGAAATGTATTTAAAATATATCATCATCTTCAATTATACTGGTTACTTCATAAATGCTAAAAAGTTGATATTCTAATTTGAATCATATAAATACAATTGAAGCTCTGTATTACTTATTTGGTATCCTCTTTGAGACTTTTGAACTATGAACTAAATGTCTATTTCTAAGTGTTTCCAGACTTCTCTGTTTGCAAACTTTTGCGACATGATTCTATTTCTTGCAGATATGGCAGGTTTGACCATATGTTGGACATTGTCTAGGTTTGTGCCTCCTTCCATAACTAGAACATTCTTTCATATGCTCATACGTTTTAACTATAATACTTTCACTCTGTTTTCCTCCCTAGACTTGTTCTTTACTTTTTCTTAAGTCTGTATTCACATCAGTTTGTTTTCTTTCTGAAATATGCAATCATTGATTAAGTTCAGCAGTTTGGCATATTTGCATTTTTTCCCCCAGATTTAGCAGGCTCTTTTAACAGTCTTTTTCTTACATTGATATCTTTTATACCCATCACAATTTGATTTCTGATAATTGACTTTGATTTTGGAAATTACCCATCTGACTTCTCTTTAGATCTGTTGAAAATTATTTGAAAGTCTTGTCCTCCATTTGATTTCTTGAGTGAAACTCAAAATCTTTCAAATGTTTCATTTCTTTTTGGTAAACAGTATTCCTCACATTTTTAAAGATTGTTGTCTAATATTAAGCTCAAACAAATTATATAATTAAATTGCTGCAATATTCAAAAAGATTGCCAACATTTTGGACATCTTCTTTATGAGTAGATACTGATGCCCTCACAAATCAAATTCTTGTTTAAACTGTTTCCAATTTTTTTCCTCAACATTTCTTGACATTTTTAGAAATGTGAGAACTCTTAATGGATCCATCTTCTTTCATTTAAATTTGTTTTTCACTCCTGAATAACTTTTACTTCAGGATTTTTTTAAATAACTTCTTCCAGTTCTTTTTATCACTTAGCCCACTCCTTTTTCTGTGTGTTAGAGTACTTGAATAGAAAACACTAGTCTTTCTAATAATTCATTGCTAGTAACTTAACAGCAGTTTTTATTAGACATATAGTTAACATATATACAGAGAATCTTAATACAGGTCAATCTATCTAACCTGAAACCAGCTGCCTCTTCCTACTGTCAGCTCCCACACCCTGGAGACTCTATTCATTCTCCTAAAGCCACAGTAAATCCACATACTGTTCTTTTGAGAGCAGAGGATCTGGGAATTCTGGGACTGTCTGGTGGATCAGGGGCTGGGGACTCTACGGGGCTTGAGGGTTGGAGCATGCCTTTTGCTAACCTGTAAATGGACAGCGTGGATAGGCTGAGAGTGGAGTGCTTGTGAAGGGGGAAGTCAGGGAGTTGACCCCTGGTGAGCACAGACAAGGCTTCCTCACACTAAGGGCAGATGGTAGCGAGGTGCCTCACAACTCTGAGTACCTTTGGGAAGCATCACAAACATCACCTCAACTAATCTGTGCGTCTCTCTCTCTGTCTTGTCTAATTAGACTGAAAGCTCCCAGAGGCAAAGACTATGTCTTTATTATGTTCTATAAGTTGCTTAAAGTATTTTGGTTAGCAAGAGACCTCTCATGGATCACCTTCCCCTCTCTATTCACGACACAACTTAGTTCCCCAAATATTTAATTATGAGACCTGGAATCACCTTGAGAAACATGTGTCAAAATTAGAACTGATCAAATAATATTCATTAGATAATTTATTCAAAATTGCTGATATTTTAAATATAATACTAAAAAAAATTATATTTTCCTATTATTTACTAAGTCCCAGTCAAAATTCATGCATCCAGCCATCATCCTGGTGACTACCAATCTCCTGTGGCTACTGTATAATATTAGTTATTCCTCCTAAAGTCTGGAAAAGATTTGCACCTGAATTTGCTTTGTGTTAAGCAAACATAAGGGGAAAGAATTGCACTTAGTACTAAATTGTGCTAAAAATGTCCTATTCTCTCCAAATCATGCACTCCCCCCACTTTTGTTCCATTTGTCTTAGCATCAGAGTAAAACCACTTTTTAGAGAGAGAGACAGTGAAAATCCCCTATGCTCGCTTGTTTGTTACAAACAGAACTATAAACCACTTATTTCAGATTTGCCAGAGATCTTATGGTATAATTTGACTTGAAAGTATTATATTTTCTATCATCAGTATAACCCTGATTATAATTAGACCATGTGCGTAACTCCCCTTCACATCAACCTATATTCCATAATGTGGATTGAGAGAAGTATAGCTTTATATGTTGGAAGCAACAATACACAGATAAATACACACACAACAACGAAAGGCTACATCCCAAAGAAAGCTCCTAGAGAATCCTGACACAAAAGGGAAGTAACTTCATTAGAAACTTTAATACTCATTCAGGAGGAAGACAGAGTTAAAACCCTCAAATATTCTGAAAAATATATTTAACTGTAGCCAATCATTCTTCCCCTCAGTATCAGCCATTCATTCTTCAGACCTCTTTCTAAATACCCTGAAGTGTCACTGTCCATAATTTCATGACTGCATATTAGGAAACCACATACAAATATTTTTCTGGGCATGTCTACAAGGTACCTTAGAGTGCACCAGCAAAGATGTAAATTCTAATGTGATCAGCCTGTTGCACACTAAATGGCCCCTGTGGATCCTGCTGGAATGCACTAAAAGTTCCCTAGTGCACATTAGCGTAGTTCTGCTTGAAGTGGGACTACATTAACGTGCACTAGGGAACCTTTAGTTCAGGCATAATTTGATAAGAGTTGGACGAACCTCTAAAAGTTGCTACCCAAATCCCCACCTGCGTCCCTGTTTTTATTTTCATTTTCTGTTCTGTTAGATGCAAACAAAATTGCCGCCAGTGAATACTGCTCCTTCCTACTCACCCAGTAAATAGTGCAAGTGATCCTGAAAATAGCCATTTTTCATGTGGTCATTATTTTCTTCCTGAAGAATAAATTAACCTTACTTGGGTGGAGAACCAGAACCCAGTATTTGATATTCACTTATTCAAATCAATCTGATTCATAAGAAACGTGTTGTTTGGTTTGGGTGACTCTATAGGCCAAAGGTGTGCCAGTCTGACATTTTCTAATGCATTTCAGCTTGATCAGGTCAGTACACTTGACTGTTCAAGTGCAAGTGTAATATATATGTCAGATTCAAATGCATGACTTGCTACATCCCAGTGATTGAAAGAAGGGAGGTGCTTTATTTTCTTTAAATTTGACCTTTGCAAAAAATGTGCCAATTTGTCAACAAGTAGCTACTCCTATCTCATTGTTTCTTATACTTTTCTCCATGGAGATGATCCTCTGATCCAATGAAACAAAAACCAATCTGTGCTGAATAATCCAGGAAAGTCCTTCACAAAAGTACAGCCGTAACACACAGATGAGGAGTTGAGGCAAGCTTTACGTTCTCAAAGTCCTCTTGCAAAGATCTAATATTGTGCTTTTACTTTTCCCATAGCCAACTTCTGAACATCATGTGGCAGGGGAGTGAGGTATATGTAGAAAATTTTACGTCCTTGTAGTGAAAGACTATATTTTTAAACTTAAAAGAAAAATGAGTTCAGTATTGAAAGTTGTAAAATATAGGAAATTAAATATATTATTTTCCCTAATTTAACATAATTTAGACCCAGTGCTGCGAATATAGCAGTTGATTACAAGAGAAGAGCCATAATATATATTGTAAATGAAGTAATTACATTTATTCCACCAATAACAAGCAAACCAGATCCAGGCAGAGGCTATATATAACCTGCTTCTTAGCTGCCTCTATTCAGAACTACTCATATGCTTTGAAAGTTTAGTTTAAATAATCTCGGTAAAGTTTGGATATTTTAATTTGATTAATTTAGTCATTTATTACATTATTAATCAGTATTAGGCTGGCAAACAGTCCTCTTCCATTAAAGCCAATGGCAAAATTCCCATCAGTTTCAAAATCAAGCCCTAAAAACTGAATGTTTCAAGTATTTTTGAAACTCTCTCTAAAAGTCAACAAATAACTAACAGCTTCAGATTTGTTTTAAGTCAAGATTGGGGCTGAGAATTGAAAAATTGATGTGTTCAGCTTCTTATGTTTTTAAATTTTCCAGTATGACTCAGTAAATTTCAAAGACCTGTTTCACATATCACTATTAGGACATGATTGACTGGATTCTTCACCAAAAAGGATGGGGATAAAAGGTCTAGACTCGTTCTGAGTCACACAGACCACACTACTGAGTAGAGCAGAATTGTAATAATCTCAGCACCTGCTGAAATGCTACATTTCTGTCAGGGACACAGCTGGGACTCTGGGCTTACCCACAGCCCCTTTGTTAACTGTGTCATACAAAGAGAGTTTGGAATGTACAAAAGGCATTTTACCTAACCAGATTCAGGTTCATGTTTCTGTGCAGCCATGGATGACATCACAAATATTTAAAACAGAAATGTCCTGAATTCCTTACACTTCCATGAGCGTTACTGAGATCAACCCGTGTAGCGGGGGAAATACAGAACTTGGGAATGGCAGATGAGTAAAAGAGGAAATAGCTTTTAGTAGTTGATTTTTAAGAAGTTTTATATTCTGATAACACTGCTCTACAGCCAAAATGCTTCTGAAATAAATGTAGTCAAACTTTACTAATTCTGGGTCACTGAGAATGAAAATGATGCTTAAAATTGTTGATTGGCTCTAGTCTAGCTGTTGGGCTCCAGACTACAGCAGTGGAATCTCCTGGCAGGTGATGTTAGGGTTTCCATGTTCCGTGACCGTCAAAAGGATCTTGTCCCATTCTTCTTCATGGAAGGTGATCTTGTAGCCTGCAACAACATCGATGGTGTGATGGCAGCCCTCAACATCGTTCACGATCCAGATGAGTGGAGACTGTTCATTGATTCATCGAAGACGAGTCTTAAAGCTGTTTTGCTGCATAATGGCAATGTTTTGCCATCAATTCCAGTTGGTCATGCAGTCCATATGAAGGAAACCTATGACAACATGAAACAACTTTTGAGGTGCATAAACTATGACCAACATCAGTGGCAGCTTTGTGGCAATTTGAAGGTTGTTGCTCTCTTGCTTGGTCTGCAGACTGGATACACAAAGTACTGCTGTTTTCTCTGCGAATGGGATAGTCGTGCAAGAGATTCCCACTACATCAAGAAAGATTGGCCACTCCGACAGTCATTGGAGCCTGGGAGGAAAAGTGTTCAGCATCCACCACTTGTTGAATCAAGGAAGATTTTGTTACCACCCTTACACATCAAGCTGGGTCTGATGAAGAACTTTGTCAAGGCCATTGACAAAACACAAGCAGCTTTCAAGTACCTCCGTGGAAAATTTCCAAGGTTAAGTGAAGCTAAGATAAAGGAAGGTGTCTTTGTTGGTCCTCAGATTCGTGAACTTCTTCGAGATGATGCATTTGACCATGCACTGCGTGGCAAGGAAAAGACGGCATGGAAAGCCTTCCAGTTAGTGGCAATAAATTTTCTCGGAAACAACAAGGCAGACAACTACAGGTTGTTGGTGGAAAACCTCCTCAAGGCATACAAAAGCCTTGGTTGCAACATGTCACTAAAGATACATTTTTTGCACTCTCATCTAGATTTTTTTCCACCGAACTGCGGAGCAGTGAGCGACGAGCACGGCGAGCGATTTCACCAGGACATTGCAACAATGGAGAAACGTTATCAGGGCAAATGGAGCCCATCAATGCTTGCAGACTATTGCTGGACAGTGACAAGAGATGCTCCATTTAATGAATACAAGAGACAAGCCAAGAAGCGCCGAGTAGACACTGAATAGGACTAAACTATGTACATAATAGTTTTTTGCCTTTTGTTTCATAATAAATTTTATTTATATAACCCTTTTGCTGATTTTTAAAGTGTTACATAAACAGGACAGGTGAAATATTATCATGTAAAGCAACCATAAACACATGAAAAGACCTAGGTTTACAATTTATGATTAAAACTCTACTATCTACACAATATACATAGACATAAAATGTAAAAACTTAAATATCTTAGAAACAGTAGCCAATCAGTTGTTTTAATTGTCATATTTGAATTCAGCACATCAAAATACATAATAAATACCACATTTTATCTCTGAAGCAGACGACTTCTCAAAAATTGTAGACTAGTGTAACCAAAGCTCTGGTTTTTTATTTTAAAATAAGAGCCCAAATCACCATGAACAGCAAAGCGACATTAGAAACAATAAAAGCCATCTTGTATTCTCTTCAAGAAGGCTGTTGCACTGTGATGTCACAGTACAATGTTCTGATGTGATGACATTTTGCTAGCATGATGATGCTTTGGGGATATTTTTGGGTCATGAAAGGTTGGGAGGGTCAGATTCTCAGCTGCTATAAAGCACTGTAAATTGGGACAGGAGCAGCAGAACCTCCACTGAACGGAACAAAAAGAAAAATTGGGAGTGGTGGGTAGCCCAGACTATCCACTGTGAAATATTTATGACCTATTGTTCTTGTTATGGCACAAGTCATGAGAAGATTGCACCATAAGAACAAGTATATGTGTGATCTGTTTACATACAAATTAGCCGTAGAGCTCAACTGTAATTGCTAAAACATTAGAAGTACAACTGTCTGTACAAAACAGTCCCTTGTATCCTTGAGGCATCACAACTGGACATAAATGCTATAGAATTATTTTAACTTTAAAAGCTTTAATATACACATTCTCCCTTGTGCACAAAGTTGTACACTATAATAACATGATAGCCAATAAAAAAGTAATAGCTTTGTGCCTTTGTGCATGCTGGTGAAGTATGTGACCTCACATATTACAAGAAATGAGTGTGATTTAAGGCTTGCAATGTTTGAGTCTTAGTTTACTGTAGGAAAGAAAACACTGATGCTGGTTGCCTTGACAACACTGTGTAGCAGAAATCAAAGGAAAATGCAGGACCTTTTGCTATGTCAAGGATTGAAACGTATCCACCAAATTAGGTTAAAAGAAAACGAATCCCACAGCAAGTCAATGTTACCGGACCCACACATTAGCTATCATTTCTTATCATGGATCTTGTTATAAAGATAATAAAGGCTGCATGGTGTCTACATCACAACTCAGAGTAATAGAAGAAAAAAGCAAGGGATACAGTAGTGACTGCTCAAAAGTTTCCTTTTTTCCTAGGAGATACTGCAGGTCAGTTCAGGTTGTGACAGAATCTCTTCAGCTGGGAGGAGTGTTTTGTAATGGACTAGCTTGATTTCACAGCTGGAGCTCACACAGCTCTCTGCAGGGAATATCAGTTTCAGCAGTGAATACCACATGGCATGTTCTTAAATAATGAGCGTAAATAGGAATGATCAAAGTGAAGCTATCTTTTAAACAAAAAGAAATCAACATCTTTCAGCATATTTTGCCTTCATTTCAATTATTATATCACCCGCTAAAGATTTATCCTCAAATCATCAAGCCTTGAACTAATCCCTCCAGTAAAATACTATTTCTATTATCAGACAGATGCACTTCCTAAAGGTTACTCCTCTTCTGGCTTTGTACTGACCACGCAATTTCAAGGCTCCATCACAAAGAAAACATTTCTGTTAATGAAACCTAAGTCATTTTCTTCTAACTCTTATGTCCCATGTAAAGGGCTGACTTGAAACCATATGAGAAGAATGTATTATATAGAATACAAAGATTTGGAGGATAGTTATAATGTCAGTTTGATATGCTAGATTCTGCACTGTTTCCTGCCTCTATAGAGTCTATGGGCAAGCTGAGACTGAAAATTTTGCCAAGCAAAATTGTTCGAACCCATGAAGGTGAAACAGTACAATACAAGGAGTAGTGTGAGAATCTTTCCCTAAGTGTTCGTGGAATAGACTCGGTGAGAGAGACTGGATTATTATTATTATTAGCGAACACAACATAATGTATAGAAAATCTGTAACAGAGTTTTGCCTTAAGATATCTTGATGGAGCTCATTTGTGACTGGTATTATGGCTTTTTATTCTTGCCTCTATAGAGAGAGCAATACTAAGTAGATCTTAATCAGTCGCCAGGCCCTTCCCTAGGACCCAGCAAGCCCTGCTGCAGGACAAAGGGTAATAATTTGTTACTTATTACATTAAAACTGAATATCTGCTTTTAACCAACAGTGAATCTCTCTGTTGAATAACTTAATTCTTCACTAACCCGCCTCAACCACTGAGCTACTAATCTACCCCATTGGTGCACTGGGAGGACAGCAGTGACTTTATATTTTTCTTTTGGAGAGTCTTGAATATGAGCTAACCCATTTAAATTAGTTTCTTTCTTCTATATATTTTATTATTCTTATTATGGCTGATGTTATCATGTGGGGAGAGACCTTATCTTCCATCTGCCTCATTATGGGTATCAGTGGGCTACCTAAAGTAATCCCATGGAGTCCTCTGATATATGAAAATCAGTAGCCCAATTGAGAACTGTCTAGTAGTAATGCTTGATTTGGTATACAATATCAATGTATAAACAAACTCAGGCTGCAAGGTTTGTGAATGCTTGGAAGAGCTACATCGACAATCTCTAATGCATAAACAAAAAAGATCACATTTGTCTGAATATTAACAGTTCTAAACTTGTATTTAATTTGTTAATATGAGTAATGACAGAATTGTCATTCAATTTAAGAAAACCCAGTTTTGTAACGAGGAGCATCCTGTAACTTCTATTATCCTTCCAAATAGAAATAAAATGGTGCCTGAATTGCTGCATAAACAAAGTTGATAAATTTATTTTTAATGGTTAATGGTATTTACATGATAATGATTTGTGAAATTACTCTTACTTCCTAAATACAGTAAAAAGCTTTGTTATCTGGTATGTTCAGGGAATGGGGGCTGCTGGTGAGTAAAAAATTCCAATTAACTAAGAGGGAGGGAGATTGGGTGTGGGATGGGGCTCAGAGCAGGGGGTTGGGGCACAGGAGGGGTGCAGGGTACTGGATCTGGGTGGCGATAAATGGGGTGGTTCCCCACAAGTGGCAACCTGTCCCTGCTGCTCCTAGGCGGAGGCGCAGTAGGCAGCAGTGTGCTGCCCCCGCCCTGAGCACTGGCTCTGCAGCTCCCATTGGCTGAGAACTGCTGCCAATAGGACATGCTGGGGCACTGCCGCTAGCAGGGAGTCGCCCCAGATGAGCACCACCTGGATCCAGCACCTTGAATCCCAGCCCCCTGCCTTGAGCCTCCTCTCACACCCAAACTCCCTCCTAGATCCTGCGTCCCACACCCCCTCCCCACACTCTGAACCCCTTGTGGCCTTTCCTCTGCCTAAGAGCAGCAGGGACATGTCACCATTTCCAGGGTGCCATGCAGAGCCAGGTAGGGAGCCTGCTGACCCCACACCAACCGGACCATAAACCAGGCTTTCAATGAGGATCAGAAATGCAGGTTTACAGAGTTTTCTGGTTGGTAAAGTGCCAGGAAACACAGATTTTACTGTAAATGGTTATTTAAAAATTTTCCAAAGTTAAATCAAAACCAGGAGAGAAAGAAAGTCATATTTGACCCTACAGAATAATCAGTTGGGATAATACATTAAAGGAAAATAGCTCATCAGAGACCAAAAATCTTTAACTAGATAGCAAGATTTAAATATGAAAAGTAATTTGAAATATAATCATAGTGAGAGGCTTTGGGGAAAATCTCCATTTGAAGATGTATCTCTGTGTTATGCACATTTTAATTTGATGCTTTCATCCATTCCATATGGATTATTGTAATATGTTGATTAAGTTTATGTTTTTTACTATGCTTCACGCTTCAAATATTGGATTGAGTATCTCTGAACTGTAGCTGTAACTTTACCAACTATATCTAAGTTTATTTTATAACAAATGAGGCCTGGAAGAGACTGAGATAGGCAAACGGGTATAAACTGGCATATGACCTTTGATTTCCACAGGGCTATCAAGTTTGCATCAACTGAGAATCTGGCCCATGGCCCCATCTGATTCAGACATAATTCTACTGAAAATATCACAAGGTAAGTGCCAATCTGACATAGGGGGAAATTAATTCCTGACCCCACATATAACGATCAATTAACCTCTGAGCATATGAGCAAGAACCAGCCAGCCAAGCACCTAAGAGAGAGAGAATTTTCCATGCCACTTCAGAGCCCTGGCCCTCCCCATCCTATGTACCATCTCTAGCCGTGACCATCTCTCATTCTTCTGAGGAAGGAGATTAAAAGAAACGCAACAGAATACATTGGGGAAGGGGAGTGGGAGATAAAATCCATTCCTGACCCCTGGAGATGACTATATGAAACCCTTAAGTATGAGCTTTTAGGACATATGACATAAGCCAAAAGTGAACTCCGGCACTGTTGAGCCTTGTCCCCCCCTTACCACCACAAGCAATCCCATCAGACAGTCACACTCATAAATTTGTCCAGCTCTCTCTTAAAACTAAATAATTTTTTTGCCCCTCACAACTCCCATTGGGAGGCTGTTCCAGAATCTCATCCTTCTGATGGTTAGAAACTTTCTTCTAATTGTCAGCCTGAATTTGTTCGTGGCTAGTTTATATCTAGTTTTGCTTGTGCCAGAATTCTCTTTCAACTTTAATAGCTCTTCTCCCTCCCTGCTATTTATCCAACTGATGCACTTATAGGGAGCAACCCCCTCTCAGATGCCTTTTTGCTAGACTAAACAAGCCAACCTCTTCCAATCTCTTCTCATAAAAAAGACCCTTCATTCCCATTATCACCCAATAAGCTGTTCTCTGCACTGGTTTCATTTTGAATTTGCCTTTCTTGAACACAGGTGATGAAACTGTAAACAGTATTCCAAATCAAGTCTTACCAGTGCCTTGTTCAATGGCATTAATACTGCTCTCTACTGGAAATGACTCATTTGATACATCCTAGGATCGCATTTGCCTTTTTTCACAGATGCTTCACATTGGTGGGTCATAGTCATTCTGGGATCAACCCACACAACCAGGTCTCTCTCCTCCTCTGTCGCTTCCAACTGACAAGACCCAGCTTGTAGTAGAAATTCTTATTATTAGACCCTAAGTGTTTGACCCTGCACTTTGTACTATTGAATTTCATCCCATTTCTGCCATGGGAGTCTTCAAGGTCACCCAGCTCTTCCTGTATAATATTCGGATCTTCCTCTATACTGCCAATGCTTCCCAACTTTGTATCATTAGCAAACTGTATTAGCACACTCCTATTTGTGGCAAGGTAGTGAACAATAATATTGAATAAGATTGGTCCCAAGAATGATCCTTGAGGAATTCCACTAGCAATCTCTGTCTAGTCCAATAATTCACTTTTTAGCACAACCTGTTGCTTCTTCCCCTTTTGCCAGTTCCTTATCCACCTTATAATGCTTGTACTGATCCCCTTCTTTCCTAATTTAACTAATAATTTCCCACATGGTACCATTTTAAATGCTTTACTGAAGTTCAAGTATGTAAATGTGGGTTTATCACACAGTCTTAGACTGTATTGTAAACAACATTAATACAAAATTAAGGGCACATGGAAGTCTGAGGCATAAAACCTCTGAATAAATATAGTACTTCACCAGTCAAGTTAAAACAATGTTCTTTTAATGCCAATCCTGTTTCATAGTATCGTAGAAATAGAAATGTAGATAATCTGTAAACAGGTTCAGTTTTGATCCTTACAAGTCTGGCATTTGAAATGTTCCAAAGATGCTATTATGAAAACAATTATAACAGAACATACTGCAATCAAGAGTCAAACCTCCATGGTCTGGTATCAAACAGGGGTTTGTGAGAATTAGTGGCAAGACTGGTAATAGGATCGTGATGGTGCACTCCATATGATGTTATGAAAATATGCTAATGAGTGAATATAATGTAACTGGAATATGCTTCATGCAAATGGTCTCTTGTAAGGTATCATTACAAAGCTTATAATCTACTGAGTGTGATCATCTTATTTGTATAAATGTATCATTCTTGTATCTGAAACTAGAAATATGAAATCTAACTCTGAGGTCCTATTGTAGTTATGCAAAGTGTAGGCCATTAATGGTGAATTAGAATCTTAAGGGTGCCCATCAACTAGGATAACTGACTGAAGATGGTTCTGTTTTACCTGTAAGTCTTCCTGTATACGTGTGTGCTGTCAAGTGGGTAATGAAGTCTTACAGTGACATGTGATCATGTCACCTGAACTGGAATCCATCTTTAACTTTTTCCTTTTAGAAGGAGGGGTGGGAATCCAGAGCGGGACAAAGGATTCCCGCCTTATGCAAAAGATATATAAATGGGTGGAACAGAACAAAGGAGGCTGCAATCATGAGAAATCCCCTAGCTACCACCTGACCTGGAACAAGGACTGTATCAGGGGAAAGGATTGTAACCAGACTAGGAAGGTATCCAGTCTGTAACAGAAGCTTACTGAAACATTTCTGAGGGTGAGATTTTATCTATATTCAGTTTTCTTACTGTATTAGGTTTAGAGTTGCGTGTTTTATTTTATTTTTCTTGGTAATTCACTTTGCTTTGTCTGCTATTACTTGGAACCACTTAAGTCCTACTTTCTATATTTAATAAAATCACTTTTTACTTATTAATTAACCCAGAGTGTGGGGGCAGGGGGGAACAGCTGTGCATACCTCTCTATCAGTGTTATAGAGGGCGAACAATGTATGAGTTTCCCCTGTATAAGCTTTATACAGTGTAAAACGATTTTATTTGGGGGTTGAACCCCATTGGGAGCTGGGTATCTGACTGTTGGAGACAGGAGCACTTCTTAAGCTGGTTTCAGTTAAGCCTGCAGCTTGTAGGGGACGTGGTTCAGACTTGGATCTGTGTTTGCAGCAGGCAAGCGTGTCTGGCTCAAACAAGGCAGGGTTCTGAAGTCCCAAGCTGGCAGGGAAAACAGGCTCAGAGGTAGTCTAGGCACATCAGGTGGCATTCCCAAGGGGATTTCTGTGATCCAACCCATCACAAGGATATTGAGCCCTTCACCTTCAGATTGCTGCTTCAAATCTAGCCCTGATGGTAGTAGTGAAAATAACTGTTTTAAGCTGACAGCTGTTTGGTGGGTTTAGTAGAGCTGGTGGAATGCTTTAAAAAAGCTGATTCATTAATAATGTTTTATTACACTTGTGTAGTTCAGTTTACTATGATTCACAGACTCACATTATTCATTGTTTGTGAATCCAGTTTCATGCATTTTAGCACATAATGTTTATTCATACCAGATGCTGGTTCTTCATTATTCACTATTCCCCTATTCAACAAGCTTTAGTCATCCAACAGGGAGCAGAAATAATATTTAGGTGACTGACCACACAATGTGAATAGTAAAGAGCCAAAGAGAACTGCTGTCAAATAATCCATATGCTGAACATTATTCATCAAAACTATTCAGCAAATACTTACAAAGAACAAATACATTCAAAGAAAAATGAAGATGGAGTCATGAATTGCTTGCTAGTCAAAAAAAGGCTAAATTCTTAAGAATGTTATAGATATAGAACAATCTCTAATCATTAGTTCTCAGATTGTAGTCCATGGAGTGCCCATGGTTTGCAGAGCCCTTATAGGGATGACCAGAACAAAAGGCTTTTCAGAAAGAAGGAAGGAGGGTGTTATAGCACGTCTTCACCTCTATGGTACTCCCTCGCACCTGGATATGGCATTGCAGGGGATTTTGCTTCTAGTGCCTTCAGTGGCCACTTTCTCAGCCCTATGAGGGCCTGTCTTTCTCTGGGTCTTCTGTGGCCAATTAGACCTCATCAAAGGCTTTCTGAAAGTCCAAGTACATCATATCCACTGGATTGTCCTTGTTCACATGCTTGTTGATACCCTGAAAAAATTCTAATAGATTGATGAGGCATCATTTCCCTTTACAAAAGCCACGTTGACCCTACCCCAACATATCATGTTTAGCTATGTGTCTGATAATTCTGTTCTTTACTATGGTTTCAATCATTTGCTTGGAACTGAAATTAGGTTTACCAGTTTGTAATTGCTTCTGGAGCCTTATTTAAAATCGACATTACACTACCTACCCTCCAGTCATCTGGTACGGTGGCTGATTTAAGAGATAGGTTACATATCACGGTTAGTCATGGGAGTCAGCTAACTGTATCCAGGAAACAGAATTTCTCTCAGCTAACTGTTCAGTGCCTCATATGCCATCTACTGTGTTCTTACTGGTCCATTCATCTGTAGAGCTCACTGTTATTTCACCTTATTGGACTGTGTATATCTTACCCCTACCCTACCAGTGGACTTGACCTTGCCTGGCCTTGAGCACTTCTTTCATCTGTGCCTACCACTGTTCTGTCTTTCAGGTAGTCTCAGGTCCCATGAACTCAATGACTAAGTCTCCAGTGGACATAACATACAGTAGGGATTGGGTGTAAGTGTGATCTGCTGGGAGCTGATGGCACTCAGCAACACTTTGCAAGAGATGCTCAAACCCTCATTTGCATGGCTGCAAGACTGAGTCCTAAGGACCTGATCCGGAAAGTTGCTAAGAACCTTAACTTCCAAAGGGAGCTCAATATCTCCCAAGATCAGGTTACAATCTTGGCTCAGTGTCCTAGGTCACCACAAAATCTGTCAAATAATAGCCTTCTCTGTTCTCAGTTGCTGAAAATTTCCTTGGGTGAACCTCAGAAATCTACCATTTTGCTGACACTTCTGTGCTTTACAGTTTGCCTTCCTTAATGAAGTTCAACAGCTCTGTAGAGCAAGAGGCTGTGTGGGGATCTGGGGGAGCTGACAGTTGCCTAACAGGCTGTGGAATCTGTTAAAAGCACATGGAGGTTTGCAATAGAAGGTACCTGAGAGCCAAGATCCACTAGGCAGAGGGCAGTAGTCTACATGGAGAAGGATAGTCTGGAAAAGATGGGTCTATAGATGGCTTTGAAAGGGATGGTCATCAAGGGAAGCTCTGGAGACCAGTGAGGGATTGGGGGTGGGAAATCTTTCATATTTAAAGTGGTTTCACAATCAAAGCCATATTGTTTTCCTCTTAAAGAGGGAAGCTTTAACAGATTATCTGCGAATACCATGGCTTTTTCAATATTAATAAAACTTCTGTGATGAATTAGACAGGAATATGTAAATTGCTTTTCTATACATTTTTCATTGTCATTGTATTTTTAACTGATTCCTTTATGTCTTGAAGCATTTACAGTCGATTCAGGCACTCTTGAAGTAACCAAAGTTTCCAGAAACTGCCTGTTATACAGCAACATTTCTCAATCTACGTAACTAACCTATTTAGCTGGAAGTAAGTATTTCCTAAAACGATTTTTTCTACTCTCATTCATTAGTAATGAGTATTCTCATTTTTTAAAAATTTGTTTAGTTTGCTATTTTACTCCAAAATGAAACTGCACTACAAATGTACAATAGAGCCACAGGATAATGTACTTCATGGTAACACACTTTTAGGCTATGTACACACTACAGCTTAAGTCAGTATAAGTCATGTTGCTCAGAGGTGTGAATAAACCACCCCCGAGAGATGTAAGTTACACTGGCCTAAGCACTGGTATGGACAGCTCTATGTCAGAGGGTTCTCTCACCAGCATAGCTACCGCCACTCACAGGGGCTGGTGTACTTAAGTCAATGGGAGATCTCTCTCCCCTCGGCTTAGAGCATCTGAACTACCAGTGCTACAGCAGCACAGCTGCACCGTTGTAAGCTCTCTAGTGTAGCCAGCCGCAGCCTTACTCCAAGCTACCCTGGAACACATACTTGCTTTCTCTCTCCCTTAACCCATTTTTAAAATATATATCTTTCCACACATGGACAGATCCAGAGTTATGGGATGGCCCTATTGAATTTAACAGAGATAACATCAATGGTATAGAACTGTAAATGTAAAAGCTTACAGAATTTAATTAATAGAGAATGATAGTTTTTTCTGAACCATCTTATAAATTGTTTAGCAGTGCTATACATTTTCTATTAAATTCTATAAGACGGTTGAAAAAGTATTGAGAAAGATTACCTTTTTCGATGATATTTAGTCATAAGAGCAAGCCCAGCTAGACTGCATGGATAAAGATAGGTAGTCTCTGTGGCCCTCTCCTCCATTAAATATGAAGGTAGCTGTATTCTAGAATCCTACAGATCACACTTAACCTGAAAATGCCTTACTTTGGCTACACTTGCCATAAAAGTCACTCTCAGTGTTCCAAACTGACCAGTTGTAGAGAAGAAATAATTGTTTTGGGGATTCCCAATGAAGTGACTAATCCTGCTATCACTGAGATCAGTTGCAGAACTCCCATCCATTTGAAAGGGAATGGGATCAGGATTGCAGTGCATGGGTAGGCAATGCTCTGGCATAGAAATGGACGCCTCCATCTGATGCCTTTTAAGGGCTGAGTGGGATTATAGACCATTAATGGGACAGGTTAGGACATCTGAATTCACCAAGTTCATATAGATTGTGTTATTGCCACAACTACTAATGCACATGAACATTCATACGGCTGATCTCTGTGCGATCTCTCTTCCCATTCTAATTTTGCTTTTGCAACAACATACAAAACAGCTTCTTCATGACTGTATGGTGTATCTTAACATGGTGACATGATAAGAAGAGATAAATGTAAACACTTAGGCATGGTATATCCATGATATTATATCAAAAGGATGTAAGACTCAGGACTCCATTAATGCAAGTAATATAAATAATTTAAGAACTTCTTAGCATTGTTTCAAAGAAATTCCTGGTAATTTTGGTATGTTGAAGTAATGAGCAGAGAGAAGAATTAACCAGAGAAGACCAGCAAGAAAGAGGAGAAAAAGTATATTTCCGAGACCAAATTACAATATAAAATTCATACTTTTGTCACTGATTTCAGTGGGAGGACTGGGTCCATGCAGTTATATACTGGGCACATAACATACCAATATTGTATGTACAGTATGAATTTTCGGAAAAAAGACTGGTTGGCATCTTTTAACATTGCTGAAATAAACAGGGCTTGGAATGCTTCTTCTAGTGGAAAATAAGTATTTTCTGAAAAGCAGGGACAATCCCTGGCATGTACAAAATTAGAGATATTACCAAGAACTGGTGATGACTGAGAGCCGGGGACCATGACTAAAGTGTTTGCCATTCAGTGAAGAAAGTTACAGAGTTACACGAATGCAGTTGTGTGTAACCACTCTAAATTTGCCAGTATTCTATATGATTTTCAGAATGAAAGAAGAATTCTGAGTGAGAATTACCTGCTCAGATGTTAATAGTAGTGTTAGTTTTTCATTTCTTTTCATCGTGGAAGCTGTAACTTGTATTTCTTGGGCTTTTCACACATCCCGTTTAAATTTAATGTATAGTGGAATTAGGCAGATTTTTTGTTTAAATAATATGCTCTCAGTGTATTCACTTGGGAAACATGGCAATTTTTACTTGTAAATTTGGCAGTTACATTGGCGAGAGTGAGCAATTTGTTTAGATCATGCCAGAGTGTGTGACTAAAGATATTTAAGTATGCTCCAGATACAATTTGCCTGTGTATATTAAAAATTATAAATAATAATAAATAACTTTTTTAGATGTGCTCAGTTCTCAGATCCCAGGTTTAGTTTGCAAGACTGGCAGTTTAAAATAAAGTATTCCTTCTCTGTAACATGACCGTCTGTGATAAAGCATTTGCAGATCAAATTAAGACTTCTGTGACACCTGCACAGCCCCAGTGCTTTTTATTAGCTGGTATAATTGATTGGAACTTGCTAAATAATTTCTGTGAATGAGACACAGGAAGGCATAGCATCCTGCTCACTCTCTAGGCTGTGTTAACAAGAGTAAAAAGCACTAAAACCTATCTTTTTTTCACCGAAGTGGCTCTGAATACACATAGGTAACAGGTCTGTTGAGTAAGATGTTATTTTTACATAATCACTTTTCAGAAAACCTCACATAAAAATTAAAGTTTAGCTTTAAATTAGATGCTGGCTCCAGTGAAACTCCTAAAGATAATAAAACCTCAGCAGGACACAATGATGTACTGGGGGAAGCAGGGAAGAGAATCACAAGAGAAAGAAAGGATATTTCCCTTTTGCAAAAAAATTAACATCTCTTCACCTTCTATACACTGACACTTCATTGTCAATTAAACTGACTTTTAAAAGATTCATCTGGAAGCACATTTATCCTCAAACTGCATATACTTGACTTCCTAGATACCAAATCAGTTAATGTAACCTAATTTACAGAGGGAACTTAATGCACATGGATGGGTATTATAAATTTTCACACAAATGTAACCATTAACATTTATGCATCTAGAAGCATTACTTGGGTTATCTCCAGTTTCCATCTCTGCACAATCATCTGCATAAATCTCAACCAAAAATTATGGGCTTGACAGAGGAATTGCAGGGTGATATTCTATGACCTATATTATGTGAGAGATCGGATTAGATTATTGTTGAGTCCATTCTGGTTTTGTAATCTATGTACATACCAATATAACACCAAAGCTAAGGAAGAAAAATCGAAACAGCAAAATATATCATATGAAACAATGTTCTAAGGGCATGAAACGCATTTGACCGGAACCACAACTGCTGTAAACTGATCAGCTTCTGTGTTCATTGCAACAGTAAATCAAATGACATTTGGGAAATGTAAATGTATCTTAAATATGTCAGCAGGTTGTACAGCCATCTCATCCTTTCAACATTTGAATATAATTAAATTACTAATATTGTACCTTCCGGAGAGGTTTGAGCTTGGTCTCCATTATAAAGTCATACTTGCAGAGTTCACAACAGCGTGTATCTGAGCTTTTAATCCACTGGTGCAGGCAGGCCTGATGAACAAAGCGTAGGGTCCCTGTACAGCGACATGGTGTGATGAGGGGGCTTTCATCATCTCCCTCACAGTGACAGATCCTGACAGGGAGGACAGCAACAGAGAGTAAGGGAGCTTTCAAAGAGCAAAGAAAAACACTGGTTTATTTACACTGATTTTCATTCTCAGATTTGACATTCATAAGACTCAAGGTATGTGACCTTTTAGATTAGAGCCCAGAAATGCATTCCTCATTCCCTTCTGACACTTTTAATTTGCTGTGTGATCTAGAGACAAATCAGTAGAAATTATACTCATTTCCCTCTCCCCCTCCCGCCCCCAGCATTTGTATGACAAAACCTTTAGGGCCTAGTTCTGTCACCTTACTCATGCTGAGTAGTACCTCACTCTGTGAGTAGTCCCAGTGATATACTCAGCTAGGGTGACAGAATCAGACCCCAAGTTAAACAGGCAAAGTATGAAAGGTATAGAAAGCCTACCCTGAAAAGCGGTAAGGGAAACAGACTGATAGATATCTTTAGCATTCATATAGTCCCCTTGGGAGAGGGTGAGAGGGGACTGGAAGAGTCATAGCCCTGTCTGTTCTCCATTTGTCTCTGCCTCTTTTGAGGTAGGCAGCTGCACTATCTGGAAGCACAAAGACTACAACAGCAGCCAGCCTGGCTATGTCTACACTGCAGCTGGGAGTGAGCTTCCTAGCCAAGACAGACAAATTCATGCTAGTGGGACTTAAGCTAGCATGCTAAAAATAGCAGGATAGAAACTGGAGCTTCAGCAAAGACTTGGATAGCAGCTACCTGAGCTCACACTCAGAGCATCCAGTGAGCTTGAGAATCCAAGCTGCTATTTTTAGCATACTACCTCAAGCCCCACTAGTTTGAGTCTGTCTACCCATGCTGGGAGGCTCCTTCCTAGCTGCATTGTAGATGTACCCCTTGAGGGTGTTGTGGGTGCACTTTGTGGGGACTAGTCACAGACTGAGTACTAGCTGGTAATGGGATACAGAGCTTTTTTTACTTTTGGATCTCTGTTTCAAATGTATTTGGAGTCAGTAGTGCCCTAAAGGTACTATTATTTGATGTCTTTTCTGTGGCCTACGTCAAATGACTTGGTGATCTCAGTCAGTTCTTAGTAAACATCTGTCCACATTAAAAACCAAACCAAAAACCACAATAATCAGAACTGGTATTTACTGACACCTTTGCTGACAGTGTCTCTAGAAAGGCTAAGAATTGTTTTGCAGGTGAACAGAGGACTTTGCTGTAGGACTGTTCATTAAAAAGAAGTTTAATTTCAACAAACACTCACAAAAGCTAAGTGGATATTCTAAATGGCAAACTGAAAAAAAAAATAAAAAAGCCACAAGCAATGCATCAAAACCCAAACCACATCAACCTCAAAATAGAGAAGTGGTAACCAAGGCACTTAGTCCTTCAGAGGCACATGAAGCTTGCAACAGGCAATTAAAATGTAGAAAAGGAACACTTTGTGACTCTTCTGCAAATTCTGTTGCTTGTATGAGAAAACCTAAAGAAAAACTTTTTCCGCAATATACAGACAACTATGTTCAGTCTGTTCCCTATGGGGGCTGTCATGCTGGATTTGTTTTACAAAGGGAAGGAGCGTCATATCCATCAGGATACATGAGCACTTGACATGAATCATGAGAAGGGCTAGCAAAGTCTTACAAATATGTTGCTATAACTATTGACTACAATGGTAGCAAATATGCTGCCTAGTCTATTGGTAGAAGAAAGAGGAAATTTGAAATTCAAGCAAGAGTTGACTTATGCCAAAAGTGCCATTGAAAAAACTCAACTCCCTTCTGTATCTTTCAAAGGCCTCGCCCACAGCCATGAGAAAATTAGTCTACAAAAATGAAAAAGCAGAACAGAATCAGTCTTCCAGATGTACAGCCAGAAATGAAAACACAACTTAAAAAGAAAACAGTACATGAAACTGAGAACTGTCCACGCAGTTGGTTCAGTCAGTGATCTTACAATGGTGCCTAGGCACTGCTCAAAGACACAAATCTTCACTCATGCACCACTTTAGGTTTTTGTACATGTTCAGGCAAGTTCACATTCTACAAAAAAGATCCATCCGTGTTCAAACCTGCGTGGGGAGGGATAGCTCAGTGGTTTGAGCATTGGCCTGCTAAAACTAGGATTGTGAGTTCAATCCTTGAGGGGGCCATTCAAGGATCCGGGGCAAAAATCTGTCCGGGGATTGGTCCTGCTTTGAGCAGGCATTTGGACTAGAGGGTTCTCAAACTGGGGATCAGGACTCTGCAGGGGTCACAAGGTTATTACACAGGGCGTTGCAAGCTGTTAACCTCCACCCTAAGTCCACTTTGCCTCCAGCATTTATAATGGTGTTAAATATATATAAAGTGTTTTTAATTTATAAGGGGGGGGTCACACTCAGAGACTTGCTATGTGTAAGGGGTCACCAGTAAAAAAAAGTTTGAGAGCCATTGGACTGGATGCCTCCTGAGGTCTCTTCCAACCCTGATATTCTATGATTCTAGCCCAGCCAAACTTGACAAATTGAAGCCTCGGCTATTATGTGTCCTCACTGTACACTGACTTTTTACTGAAACCCTCCCTTAAATAGGACTTTTTTTAAATGAATAACTAGCTATTTTGATACAGCATGCACATTCCCAAGAGTTGATTAAAGTTTTGTGAATGCGGTTATGAACTTACCTCTTTGCTAATGGTAATTTGTAAGTCTTACTCTTTGCCAGTTTAGATAAAAGTTTTATCTCTGTCTAAAACATTACATAAAAAAGCAACATCACTTACTTTTTAAATTAAAACCATTTTCCAAAGGGAAAATACAAGGTTTTGCTCATTTTAATTCCAGTTACATACAATTTACTTTACAGCATTTAAGCCATTTAGAAATTAGACAACTAAATTGGGTACCCAAGAGTCTTTTTCAACCATTGTTGAAATCGTTTTACATTATTATAAAAGCTAAAATATCAAGCTAAAATTCCATTGGGATCTGCAAATAAAATGACAGTACTACTTTGAAAGGAACAAAACTATTCTTCAGTAGAAACACTTAATACAGAACACTACCTGAAATATAAATTAAAAACATGCAATGAGAAAACAAACATTCTAGCAATAGAAATGATATCCAGAGGAAATGATTCTAGAAACAATTTTCACTATATTAAGTGCTCTTCTCTTCTGTGTATTTTTGTTCTGTTTGTAATTTATTTACCCATAAAAGATTGGCTTAGAATGATGCATGTCTTGAGTAAGTAAGTGTAAATGTTTGGCTTAGGAGTATTTGAACCAGCGCACCAATTGACCAGGGCTACCACTGCCCAGCTACCCTGGTCATAAATTTCACCTCATAAAAGATTTTCTTCAAGGATGTTGAAAAAAATATTGCATAAAATAATTATAGCTGGAGCGCTAGCAATAGCTGTATTTAAAGCTGCCAAAGTTTTTCCATTCTAGCCTCCCATTTTCTGATGCTCATAAACTGCTGAAATATCAGGTTGACATTTTGCAGGCCTGGTCTCTGCCTGAGGGTTTTATTTTTGTATATATATATTTTAAATACAGCTGTAGCTAGTTCTCCAGCTATAATTCAAATTTTACATATACGTTATAGCCACAACTATATAATTTAATATATAAATATATCACTTGATTCTATAAATATAAATACCCCATCCCCACCCTTGGAAAGTTTGAATACAAATTGTTTGGGCACTTTTGAGATGAATTAAATGGGAAAAAATATTCTGCGCTCCCCTGGAGAAATTATTTTGACTATAATTGGGAAAATAAGTTAATGACAGTTCAATGTTTTAAAAATACCTGCTCATGGACAGAGAACTAATTTGGCTACAGTGTAAAAAATATACACAGTGACCGAGGCAGGGCTCCTCAGGAGATATACTTCAATGATTTAGTTGCACTCTGATAGCAAGTGGTTTTACAAATATCTTGTAAGATCCACAGAACAGCAACTTCTAATTATGTATTTCTAAATTACAGAATTTATCCTTTTTTCTTAGAAAAACAAAATTAGAAAACACACACACATGAAATTCCATATAAAATACTATTAAGAGTATTTACTGTTGCATAGTTAACATTACTCCTTGTGCCTGTGCATTATATGAGTCACATATTCATAAATTCATAGATTTTAAGACCAGAAGAGACCACTGTGATAATTTAGTATGGCTTTATGCACAGCACAGACCATATGATTTCCTTGAATTAATTACAGCTTCGAGCCCAATAGCTGTGGTTGAACTAGAGCAGAGATCGGCAACCTTTGGCACACAGCCTGTCAGGGAAATCTGATGGCAGGCCGGGATGGTTTGTTTACCTGCAGCTTCCGCAGGTTCGGCCGATCGCAGCTCCCATTGGCTGCAGTTCGCCGTTCCAGGCCAATGGGGGCTGCAGGAAGCAGCGCGGGCCAAGGGATGTGCGGATCTCTGAACTAGAGCATATTTTTTAGAAAAACATCCAATCTTGACTTAAAAATTTCCATGATAGAACCCACCACAACCCCTTAGTAAGTTGTTCCACTAGTTAAATGCCCTTACTTTTAATAAGTTATCCTTTATTTCTAATCTGAATCTAATCTTCAACTTCCAGCCATTGGAACTTGTTATAACTGTCTGCTAGACAGTTCCCCATGTAGGTAATTATAGATTGTATTCACGTCACTCATTAACCTTTTCTTTGTTAAATTGAGCTCTTTGAGTCTATAAGGCCTGTTTTCTGATCCTTTAATCTGTATTGTAGCTCTCTGAACCCTCTCCAATTTATCAATATCCTTCTTGAATTGTGGAGCACCAGAACTGGTCCCACCAGTGCCAAACACAGGGGTAACATAACTTCCCTACTCCTACTCGATATTCTCCAAGGATGGCATTAACCCTTTGGTCACAGCACCACACTGGGAGCTTACATTCAGCTGATTATGCACTATGACCATCCCCCTCCCCCGAGTTTTTTTCAGAAACACTGGTTAGAGTCCCTGTGACTGTATGCTCTTCAAAATTCAAGACAAATGACAGGGCAGACTCGACTAGAATGCAGAAATCTAGTCCACTCTTCCCCACAGGATTTCTTGCAACAGTCTTGTTAAGCCCATGGGCCAGCACAGACAACCCAACAGTCTTTATGTAGCAAAGCAAATAAATTGTCCCCAAACCAAACTCAACAGTTTTGTGCTGGCCTGCTTGCATCCCTCACTCCTTCTGGAAGCCTCCCACAGTCTCTGCAGTGGTTCTAGGCTGACCCTTTCCTCAGGGAGCAAAGGATAGGAGGTCTGTTCTTCTCCGTCATCAGCTCGCTACTGAGCTCTTCTCTTCCTTTTTTATCTGCCCTTTCATTACCTGACAGTGAATGCACATGTAGCAGAGTGGGGCTGAGTAGGCCCACACAGCTCGTTAACATTTGATGGCTCACTGTGGGGTTGGTACCCGTATCACAAGTATGGCCTATATTCTTTGCTCCTAGTTATCTGACCTTACATTTAGCTAGATTGAAATGCACACTGTTTGCTTTCATCCAGCTTACCAAGTGAGCTAGATTGCTCTGTACCAGCGGCCTGTCCTATTCATTACGTACCACTCCTTCAATCTTGTCTCATCTGCAAACTTCACCAGCAATTATTTCATGTTTTCCTCCAGATCATTGATAAAAATGCTCAGCAGAGTAGGGCCAAGAATAGATCTCAGTGGGATATCACCAGGAAACACACCTGCTCAAATTGGATTCCCGTTTACAATTACATTTTGAGTCCTATGAGGCAGTTTTTAGTCCATTTAACGTGTGCAGGGTTGATTTTGCATTGTTATAGTTTCTTACTCAAAATGTTATGCAGAACCAAGTCAAATGCAGTATATAGGTTTAAGTACATCACATCAAATTACTGCCTGATAATTACATAATCATAAAATATTTCTCAAGCATAGAATTGTTTCTACCTTTAGAGACACACGCATAGGATCTGGTAGAATTATATGCTACTCTCTGTGTATGCAAGACAGAACCAATGAAAATTATTTATTTACAAAATGTGCTCCTGCAGAACCCAGATTTATTTGTTATGCACCAGGAAAACAATTTTATGAACAATTTGAGTATTGTTTCCATTTCTTATTTTCCATATGTTGTGAAATGTTCTGCAATATTTTATACAAAACTTTTTGCAAAAAAACTGTTTTCAAAGCTTTTCATTTACTGAAAACTGGGTTTTCAGTAAGAAAATATCTTTCAGTAAACAAAAGAAAAAAGAAAATTTTAAAAATAATTTAAATAAAAATTTAGAGATGAATTGACGGTTTCAGTAATATTGACAATTTTTTATGGTTTTCTATTTTATTAAAAAGCAATTTTTGACAACTCTTTTTGTGAGAAAAATTTTGACCAGCTCTAAAATGTACGTGATAAGATTGCACAAAAACTGAATGTTAATATATTGCATCATGTAACAAATTGAATGCATGATATAATTAAATGAATACACAGAAAAGGACAAAGGTAAAGTTGTACCTGCAACCTTAATTGTATCATCTTCTGACTTTTGAGTACATAACTGTGCTACCTTAGTTTTATCTTATACATAGACTCATAGGTCAGAAGGGACCAATAGGATCATCTAGTCTGACCTCCTGCACAAAGTAGGCCACAGAACCCTGCCCATCCACTTTTATAACAACCCCT
>NC_133773.1:68719848-68821634 GCF_003597395.2 Chelonoidis abingdonii
TACCACCACTGGGACCACTTTGGCCTTCACTTTCCACATCCTCTCTAGTTCCTCTTTCAGGCCCTGGTACTTCTCCAGCTTCTCATATTCCTTCTTCCTGATGTTATATATATATTTTACTGAAAATAGGGTCTTTTAATAGAAACTGTCAGGCAATCTCAATAATAAGTGTCACCACCTGCTCTGCCTATAATTTAGAGCTATAGATATGTTGCAATAGGTTTGTATTTTTCCCTTCACAGACAGAGTAACAATTTTACCCTCATTAGGAAGAATAACTGCTAATTTCTGCCCTCATTAGGGAGAACAGCGGTTATCCTAATCTGTCTTTCACTAATTATCTTTACACTTCAGTAGTTAGGAAAACAGGCCAATTTCATTCCTGCTTGTGCAGCAAACAACATATTCTACCATCCTGCAGCAGTCTTGCCTGCTTTATCCAAGGGATTGTACTACCATTGGTGAACAGTCCACTCTCATGTTGTCCATCAACTGAGCTGTGCAAAGTGTTCTGAAGGAGCTTTCTCATCTGAGAGATTAGAATTATGACTGAATCACTACATTTCTACCCATATTATCTTAAACCTAGCATTTGCAGGGTGGTATTGGCCACATGAATAACCCTCACAGAGAGGAGATTGCAGGCACTTTGCGTCACCAGAACCCCAGAAATGGACATTACATCACAAAAGATTCTGGATAAATTTGGTACATTTATGTATAAAGCCATATCCACATGCATAATTTTCTCATCAGGGACCTCTGGTGACGAACTCTAACATTGGTGACACCAGAATCCAAAGATAATATACTGTAGATTTAAAATAGGTTTGTCTTAAAAAGATCCCTTATCCACAAGATATCCACACGCATATTTTCCTATAAATTGAATCACTCATGGCTATATTTTAAAAAAAGTGGCAGCTCAGGTCTGCATGTGAAATATCTAACTGTGGATGCAGTTTATAAAAGAAACAGGAGCAAAATGCCATGCAGTAACCCATTTTCTGCACTCATGTGAGAGTGTGGATGCACCAATTAAATGCATCTTTGCAAGGATGTGGCCCTTACATTTGTATTTATTTGATCTTCCACACATTCATTCCTATATCTCAGTCTGGAAAATAATAAATCAAGGTATTTCAGAGGATATTTTGCTTCACTGTATTTCATTTAACTACCTAGGGCCAAATTCTTCCCTCATTTACATCTCTGCAAGCCCATGGGGCATTAAAGCCTTTCTGAAGTTCTCAGGGTACATCTCACCACAACCAGGGATGTGAATTGCAGCTCAAGTAGATGTACCCATCCTAGCTTTAATTTAGCCAGCTTGCTAAAAACAGAAGTGACGATGTGGCAAGTGTGGGCAACAGAAGTCTATTCACAGTTAAGACTGCTACCAAGTTTCCGTTTTAAAGCTGATGTTGCCACCTGCTGCCATAAAATCCATCAAAAGAAGTCCTATCCCCCTCAAGTTTGTGTAGCTTTTTTCTAGAAAATTTGAAGTAATTTGGATAAGCAATTAATTTATTATAACCACCACCTCCCCCAAGAAACTCTGCCAAAAATAGTTCCAACAGCCTTCTAACTTTTTCCTATTTCCCAGTAAAACTGGAAAGAAGAAGAGGACTACCTAGTTTACTGGACTCTCCCAGATGAGATTTGTGCCCATTACTAAAATGTAGTTGCTTAACGTCTAATTTTAAAAGTTATTAACTTTTTTACTTTGGAATGTTGCTATGCATGCTCGCTTCAGTGAACTTAGTATAGTGTGTCAAAGGATTGCTGACCTAAGCTTTTATTACAAAGGAAGTAAGGGCTTCCTTTTTCAAAGGGATTCTCTGTTACAGTAAGGACAGATCAGGCAGCATAAAGCAGTCTTAATGTGGGTGGAAACAGCCCTTAGATTATCTCTCCTTTATACTGGGATCATCATTTTGCAAAACTTGCGAGGTTTGCCAGCAGACTTGACAAAATACACTTAAGATACCTATATTTTGAATACTCCTGAGATCTAAGCAAACTATATTTTCTTAATCAATGCAGGTACCTCACTAATGTTCAAGTTTCAGAAGTTAGAGCCAAAGTCTCAGAGAGTATAAATTAGCCTAGGTCCACTGAAATAAAGGGCTCTGCGTTGATTTACACTAAGCATCTGGGTTTTAATGTTAATATCTTCATGTGAAGGTTAACAGCTGCAGAAATAAATCTCTCTCTAGCTCTACAGTTCGTCTCAAGACTAATCTTAATCTGTCTTCCCAAGCTGCTTCTCAACTTTTAGACTTTTACCCTTTGGTCCCCAACCTGATGAGTATTAAGTGATTAAAGTTCAGTACCAATAAGATACATGTTAATTTTATACACAACTGATACATGATTATATCACTTGATTTCATGTGGTGAAATCATGATTTCAGGAATTTTATGAGTTCATAATTATGTTTTCATGTACCCTATGTAATATAATTTCCATGATGTTCACATTACTTTTGTCAGTGGTTGAATACAATAATGCCTCCTCTCATTGCTTCTGAAGTATTTATAATATAGTCCAGAAAGAGTGATTAAAAAAAAATCAAATCAACTTAATATATTCACCAAAACTTTTCTACTAAAAAGCTGATTTTATTAAAGTGAGGTTTGAAGTGGATTACGCAGATTTCATTACCAATCCCCTCATCTAAACCTCCCTTTCTAATGATCGCTAAGCATCTCTCTCTGTTCCATTCAATCCCTGACTATTAACTCTCAATTATCTGAACATATTTGTTTCCACTCAAGAAGTTTAGAAAAATCAGGATTCTACTGTGCATGTAAATAATTTCTGTGCTGGTGATGCATCCTGTCTTATTTAAATGTGTTTTTAAATGAAATGCATATTTTCAACCAATTACAGTTTAGTATTATAGAAACTATAAAAGTGATCTAGTCCTGTCAACTGCAAAAACCTTCGAGACGAAAAACAGAACCACAGTGTAAATCAAAAACTCCTCAGTGCTCCTTTCGTTACTAATATAACAACCAACAGTCTTCTAGGAGTATCTCATCTATTGATTCTGAATTAATACCATTTCTAATCAGTATTGCTTCATAATTCCAATGTTGAAATTCCAGGGATGAGATATGCACCCCAGTCCCAGCCCCTTTACACCAGGCACACGGGCTGTAGTGATGTAAAGGAGCCCTACCAGCCCAATTTCTGCTAGGCGGAAGAGTCCCTTAGCATAGGCACTGAGCTGTAGGGCTGCCATCCAATGATCTTGCATGGTAAACCCTAGCATAAAGGTGTGTTGGGGGCGATTCCAGATAGTGCTGTGGTCCATAAGCCCACGGCAGGGTTGTTTGAGTAACACTGGGGACCTATCCAGACCATGAAGCTACCCTCGACAGTGATTTAAACTGAGTTTTAAACTATCCCACCCATGATTTCATCCTCCCCTTTAGGAATACTATAGAACCCAAGACAAAGCCCACTGAAGTCACTGAGAATTCTAAGGCTTGGAACTTTACAGTACTTGCTCAGATAGCCACTACATCACAGGTACATCAACCACTACCACAGCCACTTCAGATACTGCAAAGGGATGGCTCCTCTTGTATCCCCACTCATTCTGCTAGGAGCATGTTGGAGACAAAACTTGTAGGCCTAATACCGTACATGCAGCTCAAATACTGCATGAGGAAGAGAGGTAAGCTGCTGCAATGAGCAAGTCCTGCATTTCTCCTTGCCACTACCTGCCTGCTCAGCCATCTTGGAATTTGAACAGGGAGGGAGCCCCCCTGTGATGCTGTATGATTTAAACATGACCATTTCTCATTAATATTGCCTCTTTTGGACAATTGCAACACATCTTGTACAAAGTATATTATGTAAAATGTCAATGGAAAAGTTATGATTTGCTGAGTATGATTATCCTGTTTCTAGCATGTATCATTTTTGTATCTAAGTTGAAAATATTGACTATATACCTGTATTTCAAATGCATTTGCACCTCGGGTAACCCCCACTAGGTAGTTTACATCCAGTCTAGGCAGCACATTGTGAATGGACCATTCAACCTGATGGTCCATTAAAGGATACTTAGCTCTCACAATAGATATAGAAGCAGCTTGTCCCCACCCTGTTAGCCAGAATATGAGTAATGGCTACTCCTATGAGTCATCAAAGCATGTGACCCTGGACTCCATCTTGTGCCTGTAATTTTCCACAAACTAAGAATAAGAGCATCCTCCCTACATGAGTGATGATATAAAAGACCCTGGAAACATCTCCATTTTGCCTCTTTCCTGCTCTGATCTCTGGACTATGAACTTACACTAAAAGGATCATTCCAACCAATGGACTGAGGACCTTCCAATCTCTTGGAAGTTGAGACTTTACAAGCCAGTAGTTTATTCCAACATTGCTACAAACTTGATCCAAGAACTTTGCAATGAGTATGTTTGTATGTAGGTATGTATATCGTTTCTTTGATCAATTTTAACTCTCTCCTCCTTCTTTTCTCTTATAAATAAACTTTTAGATATTAGATCATAAAGGATTGGCAACAGCGTGATTATTGGGTAAGATCTGAGTTATATATGGACCTGGCTAAGTGGCTGCTCTTTTGAGATTAGAAAGATCCTTTGTTGGATACATTGGTTTTAAAAACCCCACATCATAAATCTAGCATCTGGTTGGTGAAACAAGGGCTGGTGCCTAAGGAGACTGCTGTCTGGCCTTCTTGTTAACCAGTGTGGTGAGACAGAAGTTTACTTTTGTTTCTGGCTTGGTATATCTAACAACAGAATAACCACCAGTTTGGGTGAGCTTCAGCAGTTTGTCCTGAATTTGGTATCCTCAGCTGTCACCCACTAAGGCACAGTGACACCCCCAAATGATGCAGAGATCCATTTCCCCAACCTAACCCCTTGCTCCAGCTAAAGGAGACCACCTCTCATGAGGGGAAGTTTGTTCAACCTCAAGACGCTAAAGTGTCCATTCCCCGACCAGCCACTCAGTCTTATGCTGCAGTAAACACGCAACACTGACTTACGGAGAAAATCTGGAGGAAGCTCCTTATTAATATATTGGCATCACGTTACTCACTCTGAATACCAGACATACATAGGCAGAGGGTATGCCCTATATGCCAGGATATGCAGTGCAAAAGAGTGTGACTATACGAGCACATATACCTACCCCAAAGTGAATATTTCATTCCTTTTTTAATTCCTGAAAGAAACATTTGAATCTATGGAAAGAAACTACAGATCAGCTATTGACTAAATAGCTAAGTTGCTTGTACCACAGTACCTAGTAAGATTCTTTCAGCTGAATCAGTATTATCGCATAATAAACCTTCTCCCTTCCGTGAAGCTGCAGGCAAATTTAACAAGTAAAGTAACTTAGTAGCCATGAAAAATTAGCATGCTTTTGATTTTGTAGCAAACTTCCTAGACGTGCAATCTTCCAGAGGGATACATCTAGAATGACTGCAAGAAATACAGCACTTTCCCTGAGAGTGAGGGAAGGGTGGCCTTATGGCTCTGTTAACATGGCAGCATTTTAAAGGAAGAGGGCAGATTCTCAGCTGTGCCACATTTACACTCCATAGAGCTGAGCAGAGGGGCAGGGAAAGGAGGCTCCTCTGATCCTTTAAATTATGCAGGCTGTAGCACTTACACACAGACACTGCGGAGCTGCCCAGGTCTCAGGTGGAAAGCCATGTACTCTGCCCTACCCCTTCCTTGTTCCTCTTGATGTCAGGGGAATCTTCGGCTACTCCTTTAGGGTAGCTTTCTACCTGCATTTGTGTGCTCCCTCAGCAATTGCTAGCTGGCAAAGTCAGGGCTGAGACTCTGTTCAAGCATTTATCTAATTTTAAACATGCCTGTGATGCTTTCTTTTGTGATTTTAATCACTCTAAGTCTTATTTTGGGTTGCATGTGTCTGTGTGTATTTTCAGAGTGAAGACTGAAGACAGATACATGGGTCAGGCATTCAGTGTTGCTGAATATTAACAGGGAGTTTTTTAATAAACTAGAAAGGAATATGGAGCAAAATGACAATAGTGGAGACTTCTTACTAATATCTCGTACAGGAAGAAAATGTGCTTCTCTTATTTTTATAATCAAACCAGGATAAAACACTTGGATTCAACTAAGGCAGTTAAACATTCCAACCTTGGCCATATCTAATGGAATCAGGATGACACAGGAAGCTACCAGTTTCTATCCCATCCATATCTAATACTAGCACAGCTACAGTGCCACTGCAATAAAGAGTCAACAAGATGGGGCAAAGAGCCAGGTAGAGAGATTTGCCGACTTCTCATAAGGGTGCCTGATCCTTTCATATACCTCTGCCATGTTCATGTTTACCATAAGAACAAGTAGGGCACAGCCTTCTCTAAGCTGGGCAGCCCTTTTTCACTATACTTGAGCCTGGGCCAGAGTTTTATGTGAACCTTCAAAAGTTTCACTTCCAGCCTCAAGCCAGGAAATTTTACACTGCTGTAAAAGCAACTATGATGGTTGAACTTTAAACGGTCCTCCAATTTCCCTCTCTGTAATCGTCTCCTATCTCCTAGTTTCTGATCCTACCTAATGTACCACACATTTGTTTTGGTGCATAAACACTGTAGTGAAAGTACACTTGAGAAACACATAAGATGATAAAGGACATTTAATCTAACAGTTCCTAGGCCTCCTTCTCCCCCTACATGACCTTCTTTCTCCTCCTTTCCTGCAAGCCACAGAGTGAACAAAAAGTGGATTACATAGCAGCCATAGCCCTACAGATAGAGGATTCCCAGGACAGTCATAGTAAAGCTGGGTGGGTGGACAAAAAAGCACTAAAGAGAAAAATGGAGTCCATGTTTGAGTTCATGGGTTGGGGCAGCAACTAGGCCCTGTCTACCTGAAAAAGTTACACTTGTTTCATTTAAATCGTTTTTTAAAATTGATTTAGTTAAATCCGGGAAAGCCCTTGTGTGGACATACTTATTTTGGGTAAAGAAGGGATTATATTCAGTTCATAACTGAATTTTCTTACTATATATTTGTACAGTACCTAGAACATGGAGCCTCAATATATGTTCAGGTCTCAAAGTGCTATTGTAATATAAATAATAATAATTATTATTTATTGCAGTTGTAGGTAGGACGCCAAGCATGGATCAGGACCAAAACACAAAACAAAATGATGGGCCCTGCTCCCAAGATCTCACAATGCACGTACAGGATCAGACAACAGGCAGATACAACAAATGAATAATGAAAAAGGGAGCTATTTTGTGGCTTGCCTAACATATTGAAGGATGTGCAGCACACGATCCACTAATAATTATATCTTACATACAGTAATCTGAAGGAGCACACTGTCTATACTTCCACTGCCTGACAATTTTCTTAACCAGGACCATTGGAGCTTACTGCCAGACACAGAGAACACTATCACGCCATGCAGTTTCACCACACATATTCATTTCCTCATTCTACTTCCGTTTACATTTTCATACCAATTCTTCCCAAGAAGAAGATTGCAAAGTTTTCAGTTACTGTGCCAATATATTAGTTCTGATTCTCACTTACAGTAAGGCCCACTGCCTGGGACTCGCTGTAAATAACAAACAAGTCCAGCATAATTTTTTTAAAGAAATATTAACTTTAATGCCTGATTTTCCCCTATAACTTCCTTTTCAATTTACTGATGTATTGATTTACCCAAGTTCACTCAGTTTTAAAGGTATCAGTAAGCTAAAGAGTGTTTTTACTCAGAGCACAATCCTGTGAGCTTTCAGATCCACTGACACGCTGCCATGTACTGATTTGATGTTGGTCTTAAATCCCTCCTTTTAATAGTTCCCTCAGGTACAACTTCTCTGCTTAGCTGGACAACTTGTTGATGTTACTTTATCCTAATTCTAATTCCTTTTAATATATTTTTTCCTTCAAATATTGAATTTGTTATTATTCCATGCACTTCCAAGGGTCTGTCACTGTGAATGGCGCCAGACAGACAGCTTCGGAAACCAAAGACCTCTATTCATTCACATAACACATCATGGATAGCAGCTGCACAAACTCCCCCACACTACCTGCCAGCATACCTGCATCCTAACCTGGAAGGTAATTCACTATTCGTGCTGATACAGCCCTTAATGTATGTGCCAAGACTGCCAAAGTAATGCCAGCTATAAGGATGTTATGTGCAATATGCACTGACTTGAGACCAAGAACTCACTTCATGTAGGTCAATGAACAGTCCCGAAGAGAAACACATTTCAAACGCTACAGACCAGAGGTGGATTTGAACTGGTCATATAAGAATGAAAGCCTCCGTAGCCCATTAGCATTGAGCTATCTGATCTTCCCATTCAATCTCTGGTTCTCATGCCAGAGTGCACAGTGTCTCAAACTTGGTAGGACAAGTCACCATGCAGGAGGTGGGAATCTAATTCTGTGCAACTAGTGTTGATAAATGAGTTAGGTGTCCTATCTTTAGAAATCTTCCTTTATCAACCATTTTGTGCTATGTATCACAGTCCCTAACAGATAGCTACTGAGCAGTAGTTATAAAAAAAAGATCCAAATGTCAGCAAGAATCAGGTAAAAAGCACATGTATAATTCACGGCAATAATCAATTCCTTTTGGTAATATCCAATCTTTCTTATTAGAGACTAACCTGCATACTTCAAAATCATCAGACCAGTCATCATATAAAACAGGAAGTTTCTGAACTGCATCAGTCACATTGGGCGCTGCCCCAACAGGTTCTCCATTTTCTGGAACTGTCAGAGTATCACTGCCAGAGCATTTCTCTGTAAAGCCTTCCCCGACCACTTTATTTTGTCTAAGATGAGGTGAAGAGTGTAGCTCTCGGGGGTAGCTTCTGCCCCTGTTTTTTCCACATTTTCTTGAGTAATTCCTCACCTCCAGAGAGGACACTGAAGACAGCGAAAGGCAAGATTCTTTACATCTTGAAACCCTTCTCCTCCGGTGATTTAAAGTGTGGTTATCAGAATCAGACACCTCTTTTTTCTTTTCCCCTTTTGACTCCAGAGTGACAAGTTCAATGGCATTGTTATTTGGAGATCCATCTGTGTTACTGCAAGATCTATTGCTCCTTCTCGCTCTCCTGGGCATTTTAACCTTTTCTCTGGCTCTCCTTCTAGCCTGAGCCCACTGATTCTCATCTGAGGATGATGAATCAGATGTTTCCTTGTGCAATGCATTGTATCTGGAGCTTGCAACCATCGGGTACAATCTGCAGTCCTCTTTTCTTTGCTTTTCTGTATTCTGAACATTGTCACCAGTCTCTTTCCTCCGCCTACACCTTCGTTTCACTTGTTTCTTACCAGACTCCCTACTAGCAGAGGTCAGCACCATGACAGGTGTTGCATGTTCAAACTCATCTTCTGACATATCATGCAAGGTGGTAGATCTAAACAAAGCAGCAGCAAAGGAGAGGGATGGAAAATGGTAAGGAGAGAGCAAAAAAAAAAAAAAGATGAAAATAGAAATGAGTTGATTTAATAGAAAATATGAGATTGAAAAGGAAACATGACAAAAACAAGAGCACAAAAGAAATCCCAGATGTATGCAATTCACGAATAATGCCAGGCAGAAGCAAGAGCTTATAGCTTATTAGCTAAAGAAAACAACTAATGTTTGACAGACAGATTTAAATGACTGATTCAGCACCTACCTACAGATGTCCTGAGTAGAAGGGCATACAGACAACCGTGACTGACTCCTAGGAGCTGTTCCTGTTGTAGGACTGCTTGCCTGTTGAAAAAAGTTAGACAATTTGGAATCTTTGCTCATGAAATACATTGCAGATATTTTACTGCTTTGCCACATGATTAAAAAGTTTAAACAACTGTTGCAGTTGTGCATCGTCTTCTGTTGCAAGCACACAAGTTCGCAAAATACAGGAAGAGTGAACAGAAGCAAAACCTTTTTGAGGAACTAAATATGACTGAAGGGCTCCAGCTCTCATTTGCCCTTGGATATTTTTTTTTGTTTCAGGAAGAGGCTTTCATCAGCTGAGATTTTATTTTAGTTCTGATCTACTGTAAGTGTTTGATGGGAAAGAACATTGTTTTCTATTTCAAGCAGGCAAATAAGTATGACGATTCTTGTCAGAATGAAATAAAACACATTGAGGTTATTCTGAGTCAGGACGAGCAGAGAGGCTCAGCTGGCAAACCTGCATGTCATGGAGTGACCAAGCATCATGAATATTAAAGCATTTTTTAAAAAGGTTTCCAAGGCAATCAAATCATCTACTGGAGTTGAATGAATGTGAAATTGATGAGCCTGAGAAAGTCCAAAGTTCAGGCTGCAACTCTACAGAACCTATCACATTCTCCAAACAGCAGGAGAGAGAAATTCAATACACATCTACTGTACACAATTCCATTCCTAAGGTTGTCACTGCAATTTGCAAAGTGCATCCAGTGAGAAACATGTTTTGATGGTGCTGACAAGAAACAATTTTGGTAGGGTAGCTGTGGGGGATACAAATTTAGGTCCTGAGAGATTCCTGGTTTACCAGGGACTAGATTGTGGAGGCAGCAAGCTTGCTTCTATAGGGAGAGGGAGAAACAAAGTAGCTGAAGTATCTGAACCCTCCCCCTGGCTGATGTGGGCACTATGATATCGGACGCATCTGTTTGGGATGCTGAGAACCTTCAATTCAGTAGGAGCCAGAGTATCATGAATGCTAAACATGAAGGAAATGTTTCCAAGACAATCAGACCATATACAGAAGAAGAATGAACATTAAATAGGAGCTGAGAACACAAAGGATCAGACACCAAAATTTAATGCTGATAAATCATAGGCCCTAGATAAGGCAAATATTATATAGACCACTCTGTCAAACTGACTCCTGTCTTACGTTGTACAGGGAAGGATGTCAATTTTTATTTTGATCAGGTGTGAATTTTGTACTAATGAAAATAAGGAATTAATAGCCCAAGCTAATTAATTGTTGATTGAGGCATCAAGAGCTTCCTGCAACTGCAGCTTAATCCTGACCCATAACATCCATAACATTTAAGGTCTGGGTCTGTCTCGAGCAGGACCACCACTGTGTTTAATATGGACTCAACTGAGACTTGGGAGTCAAGGTAGGACTTGAAGTGAAGTCTGCATGGGTGAGGGATTCAGTCATTAAAAAAAAATAAAACCTTAGGAATACAAAATGGAACTTGATAATGGTGTGATGTGATAAAGCATATAGGTTAAAACTGCTTTTGTATGGATTAAGTCCCTTCCGCCTGTTACAAAACTCAGGTGTGATGTGTCATTAGGCAGATGTGGCACATTAAAGTGTCTGCCACTGAATGAAAAAAAATCAGTCATCAATGGAGAAAACATTTTATGTTCCTCATCTCTCTATATAAACAAACATCTCAATTCAACAATTTTGAAGGAGAAAAGGCAGAGTCAATTACATCTGGGGAAAGAGGATGTTAGAAACAGCTGGCAGGTGTGGGCTGCGGAATATATTCTTCCTCATCTCAACATCTGTGATAAGCCTTTTTAAGTGATAGATAACTCATGCATTGTCACTGAGGAACAAAATGCAGGGGTCAGTGTCTGACCAAGCAGCTGGACTGTGCACCAGCAGTTGCGTAGTGGATAAGGGCATGAGAACAATCCATCCAGGCCACAGAGCAGCCAAGGAGTTGCTATCTGGCGATTGCTCCAGCCCAGCCCATGGAGCCTTACACAGGCTCCCTGCAGGTAGGCCAGAAAAGAGATTCCACATAGCAGTGGATCCTCTGCCCTTGGTACTATTGGACCCACTCATGCTCTAAATCCGCTAAGCTCTATGGCATGGACACACCTTGCCTGTTCTTCTGGCCTTGTCCTTTTCGGATGGGTGGATGGGTGGTGGAAGGTGGTGAAGTATTGTCAGAAAAAATTAAGGACAGTTTTTACACTTGAACAATTACCTTTCCATACATGTTTAGCCGTAAAGAACTGTGTCCTTTGGTGAAACACTGCAAGTATGAACACAAGTTGTACCAGCCAGAATCAGATCACTGGTGAACTAGCACAACACCCTAAGTTAACTTTAGAGTGAAATTCACCCATATGAAGAAGGTTTAAGTGGGACTTAAATAATGCACAGACCTTGTGCAGTCCTACACAAGGAAGAATTTGGCTTTGAGTTACTTTAGCTCTTTCTCTGTACATCAGTTGAAATTCACAGCGAGACTGTGAATTATATTATTTTGTTCCATATTGGAAACTGTTTGGATTTTTTTTCTTAACAATTTCAGCTGGTGGATCAGTCAGAAACTGTTCTCTGCAACAAATTCTGCATGATTCACTCGTTGGGTGGTGTGACTGATGACCTGTCACCATGTGCCACTGTTTGTTACCGGTTTGATTGACCTAACCTTCATAAATTAATTCTGCTTTTATCCAAAATAAATTTCATTTAGAAACAAAGCCAATTGTATGTTGTGATTGAACAAATCCCAACATCTAATTGCTTTCTCTGAACATTTATAAGGGGAACTTCATTCATAGAAATGTTTGTAAAACGTGAATAAAAATGGGTGACTCTCAAAGGGTTGAAGCAAAATTATATTTAGAAATGAGCAAAATGTTTGTCAAGAATTGGCCTAATTCTGGATTAGTCCAAGGTGTATTGAGAGGAAGGATAGCCCCCATGTTTAGAGCACTAGCCTGGTATTTGTGAGATGTTTCTCTACCACAGGCTTCATTTGTAAACAGACAAGTCACTTTGTGCCTCAGGTTCCTATCCATAAAATGGAGATAAATACTTCCCTATTAGAGCTGGTTATGAGATTTCTGAGGAAATGGCATTGTTATCAGAAAATGCTCATTCATCTAAACTTAAATATTTTCAAACAAAACGTCAGGGAAACACAGTCCAGTTTGTAAGAGCATCCTGGCTGACAGAATGGCTGCCATGAGAACCTTGCCTAGTTTCCTGGTGGGCTGCTGGAAAGCTCATGCTTCCAGGGGTCTGGGGCAGCCCTGCCACGCTGACTGCCTTGGGATCAGAGACACTAGGTCTTCCATGCTTCCTGCTGTGAGGAGGAGAGCCAGGAATCCCTGGGACTCCCAGCTCGAGATGGGTCTCTCTACACTGCCCACTGAACCTGAGTTCTGACTCAGGTTTGAGCCCAAGCCCCTCTTCTGTCCGCACACAAATCAATCTGACTTGAGTCAGTGAGAACTCAGGACTTGGGTCACAGGACCTTGCCAGTAGCAGAACCATCCCTAGTGGGGTGCAGGACCCAGGACATAGGTGCCGAGTTTCTATCTGCCAGGGAGTGCTCTACTCCCAGCTCTGCCCAGGCCCTGCCCTCACTCCATCCCTTCCTCCAAGGCTCCACCCCCATCCCTCCTCATCTCTTCCCTCCCCCACCCCGCCTCTTCTCCACCCAGTTCCTCCCCTCCCCCGAGCACACTGCACCCTCGCTCCTCTCCCCTTTCCCCCAGCATCTCCAGATGCCGCGAAACAGCTGATCAGTGGCAAGTGCTGGGAGGGAGAGAGAGGGAGGCGCTGATCAGTGGGGCCTGCTGGCAGGCAGGAGGCACTGGGGGGAGGAAGAGGTTAGTAGAGATGCTCCTCCTTGCCCCCTGTCCCTCTCAACGCCCCACTCAGCTCCTCGTGAAGCACAGGGCCCAATTCAGTTACCCCAATTCGCCGTACCCTAGGGCTGGCTCTGGTTAGTGGACTGCCCCACCGTGACTTAAGTCCAAGCTCTGTCATTTTGCACTGTGGATGGAAATCAAGCTGCAGAACTCAGTCCGGTGGTCTGCATAGTTCAATGGGGACACATTTGCATGGCTGACACACCCTGGTCCAGCATCTGTAAGCCCACGTTTACAATGCAGCATGGATGCTGAAGCACAGCTTGGAAACACGGAAACCACAAGCCCGGGTCTCAAAGAGTCAGGTTTATAATTCAGTGTAAATATACCCTCAGAATCTTGTCTCTGTGGAAGCCCTTAATTGACTTCAATGTCATCAGAGACACAAGGTGGGCGAGATAGTTTTTATTGGACTAACTTCTGCGGGTGAGAGACAAGCTGTTGAGCCACATGGAGCTCTTCTTCAGGTCTGGGAAAACTGGGTGAAACCTTTTTAATGGGTTGAGTTAAAACTTCACTGAGATTGACGAATGGGAACACACTCTTCAATTAACATAACCGTAAAGATTAATTAATCACAATTTCTCACCTAAGGCAAAAAGTATTTGTGAACTCACCCAGGAGTTCTGGACTGTGTGGGTTGAGTGTTTTTTTTGTTTTGTTTTTTCTTAAGTATTGTTTTGGGTAAGGAGTTGGGAGAAGGAGAGGAGAGAACCAGCCCAGACAACCTGAAGAAATCCAAGCAGAAGCCTGTAAGCATAGCATGAGTATGACCCTGGGAGAAGCTAAAGAGACAGCTTTTGGGTCTGGTGCTGGCTAAAGAGGCTTGGGACTGTCAGGCAAGAAACTGTTCCTTTGGCCTTTGGTTCCTCCTGAGTTTGCAGAAGCAGGACTTTGTAAATTCTTTGTAAATAAACAAAATTGCATCAAAGAACATCCTAGATTCCATAATCAATTTCTACTCCCAACTGGAACATCCCCAGACCCTGAATCTTGACTAGTCATTCAGGTAAAAAAGGGAAAACATTATGTTTCCCATTCACTCAGATGGTTAAAGAAGATTTTTAGTCTGGTTCATAGCGAGGTTCACTTTCTATTCTCATAAGTTAGCAAAATGGTGTTTGTTTGGTTTCCGATACTAGAGGGGAATGTTCAAACCCTGCCAAAACTGTCTCCATTGAATTAAAAAACAAAAAAAACCAAAACAAAACCTGGAAACATTTTCATGCCCATTATAGTGAAACATGACTCGTATGCAGGTGTAAGGGCTATGAATCACCTAAGCGCTCAAAACAGAGCTTAAGTAGGATTTAAGTGGTGCACAACCCTTATACAGATCATCTCCTCAGTGATAAATTTCATTCAGTAAGTTCCCCACAATTTTTAACAGAAACCCAAATTTCAGGTTTAAATTAAACAGTGTTTCTTTAATACCCAAATCTCAAACTTAAGTAGTGTGTGAGGCACTAAAACTGAGAGATGGTGTTCTTAACATTTGTTTTGATTTATTTATTATTACCTCTTTTTACCCCAAATGGCGAGTCAAAGTCTGGGATCCCGTAGGTGTTCCAGTTAGGAGTAGAAACTGAGGCTAGTCAGGTATTTCTTTGATGCAGTTTTGTTTGTTTACAAATAATGTACAAAATTCTGTGACTCTCAGAGCCGGCGCTTCCACTAGGCGACCTTAGGCAGTCGCCTAGTGTGGCAGGATTTGGGGGGCGGCATTTTGCCACCCTCGGCAGAAATTCAGTGGCAGGGGGTCCTTCCGCTCTGGGTCTTCAGTGGAAATTCAGCTGCAGGGTCCTTCACTCACTCCAGGACCCACCGCCGAAGTGCCCCAAAGACACGGAGCGAAAAGATCCCCTCTGCCGAATGCTCATAGGAGGAGCGCTGCTGCCTAGGGCAGCAAAAACGTGGCACTGCCCCTGGTGGCTCTGAATTCAGAAGGAATCAAATAGCAGAACACAGCTTCTTTTGCTCATAGCACCGAGAGCACTCTTTTCAGCCTGCATCCCTCTGTCCTCCCTTTCTGTCAGCTACTCTTTCAGTCTCTCTCTGGCTCTATCTGTTCTTCTGTTTGACCTCAATTTCTGTGTGATCTCTTATCCCATCCCTGCCCCAAACAATAGTCAGCCAAATGTTCCTGGACAGGTTCACACACACATTTTCTCTTGGGTTTGGCTTATGCTTTAACTTTGTTAATTGAACTGTGAGTTCACAGCTACCAAACTTAATGAGGTTTTAACTCAACCAAAGAAGGTTTCACTCAGCCCATAACATTATTAATTAAAGGTCAGATCTTGCAGCCCTTACTCAGGTTGAGGTGTATCTTGGGCCCTGGAGCCTGCAAGCTGTACCTTACTTAAGTCAATGGGGTTCTGCGTAGGTGCAGGAGTCCACCTGTGCAAAGCTGCAAGCTAAGACTTTTATTCTGCAAGCAAGTAATCCCACTGAGATCATACTGAGTAAAGTGCTACTCCTTGTCAGGATGGTAAAATCAGATTTTAAGCTTTGTATCAAGAAGCTAAATTTTTATGAAGAAATTTCATACAGTTAAAGTAACAGAATCATGTGCTTAATTGTTTATGGATCCCCTCTAAGCTGAAAGCACGATAACTTGAGTGCATTTTTCTAATATAATGTCAATCAAGATAATGAATCCTTAAGGGAAAACGTACACAACAGATATTTTGCAAATACATAATCTTAGCATACCAAATCTCATTGCTATAATTTGCCACTTGGCACACCATGATTATGTTGAAGTTACTGTATTAATTGAATGGGGACAAGATTGATACTAAGGTCTCTATTTCATTTGGCATGTAGAATAATGAATTCTTGTAAAGAGTGTATTCCTTTAATAGATGTTTATTTCAGACAGCTTCATTGTACGGTGCATTCAAATGTGGAAACTAAACTGGAGGACAGCTGCACTAATTTTATCATAGCAAATTATATCAAGTAGCATAATTAAAGGCAGTAATTCAAAATTAAGTTGTCTGACAACCCATTTATAAGCAAGGCAACTCATTTCTCTAGGACATGAAGGCTACGAATGTGCTGAAGGGACAGTGCCAACTCCAGCTGATTAGGTTTGGCATTTCAAAAATTGCTGTTAGAAATCATTTTCTAGTCAGCACCTTCTCATGTCTTAACCAGTTTAGATTAATTCTTCTTCAAAAAGGATGCAATTCAATTAACAGAGATGACAGGATGTTTTAGTCATTATTTTCAACAGCGCTGATGATGCACTTTACAAACAGAATAATTGTAAATAGTACACATTCAGGACAACAAAAAAGCAGGCTGGACCATCATCTGACTGCAGAAAACTCTCTAACATCAAGCATGTCTCTCTGCCCTAAAAGGCAGCCAGTAAACTATCATCTTCTGGTAAAGACAAATATTCATGGTAGCACAGATAGTAGTGGAATTAATGTATCATTATTGCTGGAACCCTAAGAACCTCCCCATCAGCTTTCAAATTATTTCTAGGTCTTTGGTTTGTACATCACAGACTTGTAAATCTTCCCAGAAAATGTGTGTCTTCTGTAACTCAGCTGTACTCTTGACAAATTATTTCTGAAATATTGCACATTTAAGTTCCCAAGAATTTCAGTTATAAGCATGAAGAAAGCTTCCTCCTGAATTGGAAAAAAAGGAACTTTGAAGTGACCTTATGGACATGTTCAGGAAAGATACATGATTTCACAGTTGCAAAGCATTCAGAATTGAATGGGCAACATGTTTCAGATAAATAGTTCATTTGCCAAAAAAATGCAGTTTCAATTGACTCAAAACTGTTTGTGAATTTGACCCAATAGTTTCAGCTGGGAAAAGATTTGTGTATGTGTAGTTTTAATCCCCATTCTAGACCAGAGTGTTAAACTCAGATTTCCTAGTGCCAGGTAAGTGACTAACCAGGAAGCTATAAACTATACTGCAGTCAGGGTCAGATTAACCTTTTGTGGGCCTGCCGCCAAACATATTTGTGGGCCGCCATGGGGGCAATTCAGCATGGCCTGGGGAGATTGGTCCCCGGAGAGAGGAGGATGGCCAGGGGCATGGCATGACAGGGGCGGCCCCACTCCACCCAGCCCAGTGCAAGGGCACTATTTACATACCCCTGGCCCCCGGCCCCCCCCCCCCCCGGCCCCCGCCCCCCCTCCCTTTCAAAAAAGTCCTTCTTGCCGGCTACTCGGACAATGGGGAAGAGGCGCGGTGTGGGAATGGAAATGGAGCACACATCTCGAAGAACAACAGTTTACAAAGTGAGTAACCGTGTTTTCTTTCTTCGAGTGATTGCTCATATCCATCCCAGTAGGTGATTCCACCCTTACCTAGCGGTGGGAGGGAGAGAGAGGGTCACAGTGCGGCAACACGGCAGAGGCCAAGGCGCTCGATCCTGACTGCTCGAGCCAGGGCGTAATGGGAGCAAAGGTGTGCACGGAGGCCAAGGTCGCTGCCCTCAGATTCCTGGATGGGTACTCGGCGCAAGAATGCCGTCGATGGTGCCTGGGCTCTAGTAGAGCGAGAGTTACATGGCCGAAGGGAGACAGGCAGGTGTAACACGTCCGTATAACAGGACGTACCACGAGGAGATCCTCTGCGAGGAGACTGGCAACGCCTTAACTCGCTCAGCTACGGCGACAAAGAGTTGGGTGGATTTATGGAAAGGTTTGGTCCGCTCTATAAAGGCGAGCGCCTACGCACGTCTAAGGAGTGTAACTGTTGCTCCTGCGAGAGAAATGAGGTTCGGAAAGAATATGGTAGGAATAATGTCCTGGCTGACATGAAAGGCCAAACAACTTTGGGGAGAAAGGCGGGGTGGCGGCCTCAGTTGTGCTTTGTCCTGATGAAACACCGTATACGGGGGCTCCACCACGAGGGCGCGCAGCTCTTGACCACGCTAGCAGAAGTGAGGGCCACCAGGAATGCTGTCTTCCAGGACAAGTAGGGGAGGAACGTAAGCCAGCGGCTCAAGGGGGGGAAATAAGATGGACAACACCAGGTTGAGAATCCCAAGAGGAGGCTCAGTGGGGACCTGGGGTAAAGACGCTCCAGCCCGAGGAATCTAGTCACCATCGGGTGAAGAACAGAGAGGGCCATACGCTCCCGGGTGAGGTGGAGATAAGCACGCGGTAAGTCCGAAGCGGAGAGAGGATACACCCAGATCCTTGCTGTTTTTTTTGAGCGACCAAGGTAATCGACAGACGATTGGATGGAAACATCGGTGGATGAAGCGCCTCTCCATGCACGCACGTAACGTTTCATTTGCTACGTATGTCACCCTCGTAGACGGCTTCCTACTCCCAGAAGTACCTGCCATCACTGTGGAAGAGCAAGCAACTATCGGACGCTAGATCAGCCACGCAGGACACGCGAAGAGGTGCAGCACTGGAGGTCCGGTGACAAAGCCGGCAGTGGTCTGCGTGATCAGATCCAGGTAGGGGCAGGGGAACAGGGTCCGGTTTTTTTTTTAAAAACGCCGACCAGGTCCCAGCAGCCAGAGAGAACGCAAGCTGCTGGGGCGCATGCCGGAGCGATTCAAATCAAGAGGTCCCTGTCCCTGCGCACGCTTCAGAAGGACCTTGGGGATCAACGGAACGGAGGGAACGCATAGAAGAGGTGCGTCACCCACGGAATCAAAAGCGTCTGCCACCGAGCCCAGCTCGACCTTGGAAGAGCAAAACATCGGGGCACTTCCTGTTCCGGCAGGATGGCAAAGAGGTCCATATGGGGATGCCCCCACCTCGCGAGGTGGGGGCATCCCCATATGGACCTCTTTGCCATCCTGCCGGAACAGGAAGTGCCCCGATGTTTTGCTCTTCCAAGGTCGAGCTGGGCTCGGTGGCAGACGCTTTTGATTCCGTGGGTGACGCACCTCTTCTATGCGTTCCCTCCGTTCCGTTGATCCCCAAGGTCCTTCTGAAGCGTGCGCAGGGACAGGGACCTCTTGATTTGAATCGCTCCGGCATGCGCCCCAGCAGCTTGCGTTCTCTCTGGCTGCTGGGACCTGGTCGGCGTTTTTAAAAAAAAAACCGGACCCTGTTCCCCTGCCCCTACCTGGATCTGATCACGCAGACCACTGCCGGCTTTGTCACCGGACCTCCAGTGCTGCACCTCTTCGCGTGTCCTGCGTGGCTGATCTAGCGTCCGATAGTTGCTTGCTCTTCCACAGTGATGGCAGGTACTTCTGGGAGTAGGAAGCCGTCTACGAGGGTGACATACGTAGCAAATGAAACGTTACGTGCGTGCATGGAGAGGCGCTTCATCCACCGATGTTTCCATCCAATCGTCTGTCGATTACCTTGGTCGCTCAAAAAAAACAGCAAGGATCTGGGTGTATCCTCTCTCCGCTTCGGACTTACCGCGTGCTTATCTCCACCTCACCCGGGAGCGTATGGCCCTCTCTGTTCTTCACCCGATGGTGACTAGATTCCTCGGGCTGGAGCGTCTTTACCCCAGGTCCCCACTGAGCCTCCTCTTGGGATTCTCAACCTGGTGTTGTCCATCTTATTTCCCCCCCTTGAGCCGCTGGCTTACGTTCCTCCCCTACTTGTCCTGGAAGACAGCATTCCTGGTGGCCCTCACTTCTGCTAGCGTGGTCAAGAGCTGCGCGCCCTCGTGGTGGAGCCCCCGTATACGGTGTTTCATCAGGACAAAGCACAACTGAGGCCGCCACCCCGCCTTTCTCCCCAAAGTTGTTTGGCCTTTCATGTCAGCCAGGACATTATTCCTACCATATTCTTTCCGAACCTCATTTCTCTCGCAGGAGCAACAGTTACACTCCTTAGACGTGCGTAGGCGCTCGCCTTTATAGAGCGGACCAAACCTTTCCATAAATCCACCCAACTCTTTGTCGCCGTAGCTGAGCGAGTTAAGGCGTTGCCAGTCTCCTCGCAGAGGATCTCCTCGTGGTACGTCCTGTTATACGGACGTGTTACACCTGCCTGTCTCCCTTCGGCCATGTAACTCTCGCTCTACTAGAGCCCAGGCACCATCGACGGCTTCTTGCGCGAGTACCCATCCAGGAAATCTGAGGGCAGCGACCTGGCCTCCGTGCACACCTTTGCTCCCATCGCCCTGGCTCGAGCAGTCAGGATACGCAGGCCTTCGGCCTCTGCCGTGTTGCGCACTGTGACCTCTCTCTCCAGCCCCACCGGCTAGGTAAGGCGTTGGAATCACCTCTGGATGGATATGAGCAATTCACTCGAAGAAAGAAAACACGGTTACTCCTTTGTAACTGTTGTTCTTCAGAGATTGTGCTCCATTCCAGTTCCACACGCGCCTCCTTCCCACTTGTCCGAGTAGCGGCAAGAAGGACTTTTTTGAAAGGGAGGGGGGGCGGGGGCCGGGGGGGGGGGGGGCCGGGGGCCAGGGGTACAGCTGTGCCGCGCTCCACAGTTCCAACGACCGACACGGCAGTAAGAAGGAACTGAGGAGCGGGCGGGCCGGCAAGGGTATATATTACCCGCCATGGCAGCGCCACTCTAGGGGGCGACCTGCCGGCCCGCTGGAGTTGCTAGGGTAAAAGTCTTCTGATGAACGTACACCTACTGGAATGGATATGAGCAATCACTCGAAGAAGAACTAGCAGTTGCCAGATGCAGAATGGCCTGCCCGTCCCTATGCTGCCTGCATGCCCCTTTCCCCTCAGAGGTGGGCCCATGCCACCCCCCTCCCCGTTCCCTACGCCCATCGCTCCCCCCAGACCCTGTCACAAATGCATAGTGCCCTGCACACCACCACCCCTGCCCAATGCCCCCCTGCCCATAGCCCCACCACAATTGCCCAACACCCCACACAGAAATCCCACTCTCCAGTGCCCCAACACACAGAGATCTTCCCTGGCCCCTCACAACTCAGCACCCCGCCAGGCCCTCCAGAGACCCACTCCCCCATGCCCTGCCTCCCGGCCCTGCTGGGAGGCGACTGTGTCTGCCGGGCTGAGCCACCAGCGCACCAGCGCTGGTGCCAGGGCAGGGAATTGCTCCAGCCTATCGGAAGTGGTGCAATCAGCCAGGCCAGGGCTTGCCCCAGCCGGGTTCCCTTAGGACCCACTTGCCTGAAGGGGTCAGCCAAGCCCCCCAACTGGACAAGATTGGCCAGGCTTCTGCACCAGTCCCAAGCAGCTCAGCTCCAGGGAGACAGGTGGGGCCCCACAGGGGGTGGGAAGCAGAGAATGCCTGGAGTCAGAGGTGCATTGGGGGTCCAGCCAGGAGGCAGAGAGAAGCTGGCTGATGGGGCCAGGGGGAGGAGAGAAGCCCTCAGTCAGCCGGTGGGCAGGCTGAGAGGAGCAAGTGGTGGGCGGGGGGAAGCCAGCAGGCTGGCAGGATCTCATAGCACCACTGGCACCATTGTAAACCCGGCACTGACTGCAGTGGGTTGCTCTCAATCTCTCCTGTTGAAGCTGTTTCACTTTTACTATATGGCTCTATAGCCTGGTGATTAAGGCACTATCTAGGAGGTAGGAGCTGTGGATTCAGATCTTCTCTCTGACTGATTCAGAGTCTGACGCCTGACAAATCTTGGGCAAATTTGCTGACAAATGTTAAGTATTTTCAGAATCAAATGCAGTATTCTCCCTGATTCTTTGGTCTCCTGGCCAAACCAAAAAATCATTCATCCAGCTCTAGGTTTAAGCTTTGAGTTTAGCTAGTTATAAATGAATAACCTATGCAGAATAATTTCACATAAAGGATAAAGATATGGCAAGATAGGTGAATAGATTATCCTAAACCTCCCTCTTAAGTAATACCAAAAGTATTTGCATGGGATGCTTGGTTCAGGATGGTACTTGGGGCTATGTTGAAAAGGAAGGTGCTAAGACAGAACCAGTGGGAAAAGTGTTGTCCTAGATGGCCTTGTCCGGTCCCTAAAGTGACACTTACTCTAATTCAGATACAAAGTACACTTTATAGCAGCAATTCATCATCAGTTCCTCCAGATTCCCAACACCTGACATGTTCAAATAACTGAAACTTCAAGTCCTCTTAAAATAATGATACTCTGGGGAATGGATGCCTTAGAGAATCAGCAATGGTTTATGGAGCTTTACACATTCTGATTTGAATGCTGTTAAGGTCAGTAGTCACATAAAGTCATCATCATCTGATGACTGTTCAGAGACCCTGAAATGAGTTTGTAGTCTCTGTCAAAATCCTGGTGGACATGTATCAATACTACACAATCAGTTATCACTGTTTGAGACTTGGAGCATGCTTAGTGCTGCATAGGTGTAAAGGGAATTTACAATCTAAATTGGATATGGACAGCAAGAGTCCATATTATTATACATACAGTAAACATGCATGGCTCAAAGCCTGAACAGGAGAACTTCACGTATGTGCCGTGTATGTTTTATTTTGCATAATTATAAAAGATGGTTGAATATATATCTCCATTAAAAATAAATATTTTCTAATGAAAAAATCTGATTTTTCTATGGACATTTTTCAAACAACATTTTCTTTTAATTTCTGCTACATTTTGAATTTTTTCCTTCACTATCTTTCCCTTTGTTCTTTCCCCTTCTTTTCAATGAAGGAGGAAAAAGCAGAAAACCAGAGAAACTGGGGAATAACAGTTTCATTTTTCTTCCTTTTTTCGCTGATGGAAAAAGGTAAAAAGAAGACCCTCAATCTCTCTCCCCCGCTTTATTCGACAGAAAAAGTGTGAAAAAAGTTTGTTAAAAGATTAGCAAGTTAGAAAAGTAATATATTCTATCACTTTTTATTTTATTTCACTTTTTTCATACTTTTTAAGTGGAAAGATGTTTTAAAGAAGTGTGAGAAAGTGGGAAAAATCCCTAGTCCTTTCACTTCTATTCCTCCTTTTCCACTAAAAAAAAAAATTGGAAGCAGTAGGAATAAGGAGAAAACTGTTGCTTTTTAATTCTCCCCCTACTTCTTCTCTCCCCTTTTTATTTTTTCCCCAAATGGAAAAGGTTTTCCCCCTTCCTTTTCCTTTTTAATATTTTCCAGTGAATCAAAGGGAAAGAAAGAGGGGAATAAATCCCCCCCAAAACCCTAAACTGAAAATTGAAAACCAAAGTTTTTCAGGTTTCAAACTAATAAAACAAAATTTTAACCAAAACCAAAATGAGATTTGTTCTCAATGTTTATCAAAAAGTAGAAAAAATATTGAAAACAAAATTTTCCTGTGAAAAAAAATTGTTGACAAAACTGCATTTTCTGACGAAAAGAGATGTTGCTAGAAAATTTTCTAACAATCCTAATGGTGACACTATTACTTTGTCTTGCCACTCTCCGATCTGTGTGTTTTATCCACCTAGCTTGTGAATGCCTTTGAACAGAGAATTTTCTTCTTTGTTTACACAGACGCAGCTCAATGCATTAATTATTAAACATAAACCACCACCATATTGTTTGTACTATAATAAAAGGACCAACATCAAGGATGAGGGCTGCATTTTGCTAGGTGCTGTACAAACAAGAAGACAATCCTGGTACCACATGTATGCAGGACTTGAACATGTTGTCATCAAAGGACCTGAAGAAAAGGTCTGTATGAGCTTGAAAGCTTGTCTCTTACCAGATTCTTGTTCAATAAAAGATATTGTCTCACCTGCCTCATCTCTGGTTGAATAAATGCACTTTAAAGAGGATTTTGAGTGTATCTGGGGAGATTGCTTGGTGTCCGAGGAGAAGAAAGGTTTTCCAAGCATAAGGGGCAATATGGAAGAAGACTAAAAGACAAAAGTGGGCAAATAATAAAAATGGGGTGCTTGGGAAGAGCCTCAGTTTTGGGAGGGAGAGTTTGAAGGAATGAGAGCAGAAATACAGTCAGGAACTTGAAGGCAAGATTGAAGAACAAGAATTTGATTTTCAAAGGCACTGAGTACCAAGAGCTCCAGCTGAAGTCAATAGCAGTTGCAGGTGCCTAGCACCTGTGCAAATCAAAGCCTTATTGTGTAATTTTTCACTCAAATGAGTACACCAAGTTTATTTCCAACAAATCAGCATTTAAACACAAATTCTAAGTGGCATCATTATCCATCTGCTAAAAAAAAATTAAAATGAAGCAAACAGTATGTCCAATTTTGGCATTGGTATTTAATGGATTTCTTATCAACTTCTCTCTTACCAGGGGAAGTCTATTTCCTCAGGGGTTCAAGTCAAAATTCTGTTCATTGTATAAAATCAAGAAAATTGCTAGCTAAACTTGGAATTACCAGGACTATAGTTTCCATTATGCGTTTGTATGATAGCAATGCAATTATTCTGAATTGTGATTCCTTCTTAACTCTTTAGGACATATTTCTCAGCATTATCATTTTGTTAGTAAAAATGTTGCCTAACTCCCTGAAAAAGTAACACTATTTCCTGAATCAGCAGCCTAGCAACTGGAATTGAGTAAAAGCAAAAGTGAGCACAAATTTAGGTTTCCAACTATACCAAAGGTTATATGAAGTTAATTCCTGAACTTCCATCTCAAGCAACTGTTTTCTTTAACCATCTCCTTCTCCTCTTTCAGCTGCATAACTAATGAACCAGCTTGCGACAAGTCATTTTGTTCCAAGCAGAATTCTCACAAAGAATTCTTTTGGGAATGGGGTAAGTCAACATTATTATGAATATTTGTATTACAGCAGAACCCCAGAAGCCTCAGTCAGATTGGGGAGCCATCGTGCTGGGCACTAAACAAACACATACTGTAAAATGTATATATCAAGAATTTATGGAGTAGGTTTATTTGCTCTTTGTGCTACAATGGGATTTAGAGGGATGAGTATTCAATCAACTACCTCATAGAACTGAGACAGAATGGGCTGAAGCATACAACCACTGGGTTCAAGTTAAGATGTAGGGCTCTTCACAGACTTCTGTAAACAACTTTTATTTATTTAACCATATAGTTAAGTAATACAACACTGAGTTCTTATTTCCCCATTCCTGAGACTTCTACTTCTCAATTGATATTAAAGCAAATAAAAGGCATTTGGAGAACATCCCCTTGCTGGTAGGAAAAAAAAGAAAGAAAAAACGCATCCTTAGGCAGAACTTATACTGGGACCTCGCAAAGCTCCACTAGTGCTCCTTGTGCTGGCTACAAACCTGGACCCCAATCCTGCAGGTTGATCCATGAGAGTGGACCCGTGGGCCCACGTAAAACAGCTTGCAGAATTGAGGCTTGGCTCAGCAGCAACGTATGTAAATTAATCTTGCAAAAAATATTTGAAAACCATGTAATGTTTTCTTATCTAAAATCAAGAGCACTATTTCCTCCCACTTGTGTGCTAATACAAGAGATAGGATAGTCCAGGTGGGAAGAAATGTAAGTGCTAGATGGCTCATCTATATTAATGCATATTAACACATCTAGGTCATAACTCCAATGTGCTTGCCAAAACAGGAGAGCAAGAAAAGGCCAAAGTGCTAACAAACACAATCACAAGATACAATGGTTTGAATTACTTTAGCTTGTCTTTGGTGCTGAAACAGAAATGAAAAGAATAGCCTCACTGCCTTGTTATTTAATAGACTCAGCTCAAGCTCATAGCCATATTTGATCTTGCGAGATTTTGAGTGTTCTCCTGAAAGCTGCAAATGCAACTGGGTTGTGATTCCACTCTTTGTGGGCTAGATTAAACCCTTGTTTTACTAAACCATGTAAGGCAGTAAGGGGGACTAAGGCCCTTTCCCCATCTCGTAAGAACATACGAATGATCGTACTGGGTCAGATCAAAGGTCCATCTAGCCCAGTATCCTGTCTTCCAATAGCAGCCAGTGACAGGAGCCCCAGAGGGAATTAACAGAACAGGTAATCACCAAGTGATCCATCTCCTGTTATTCATTCCCAGCTTCTGGCAAACAGGCTAGGGCCACCATCCCTGCCCAAACTGACTAGCCATTGATGGACCTATCCTCCATGAATTTATCTAGCTCTTTTTTAACCCTGTTATAGTCTTATAGTCTCTTACTTGGCCTAATAAGTCCCATACAGATCTTGGATCTGGGTCTGGTGAGGAGTGCAAATCTGCTCTCCAGATACTCTTCTGTGAGCAAAGGGGCAGGGAGGGAGCAAAACCTTGGCTACTCCCATCCTACTTGCTGGCTGTTTGTGAGAGAGGTGGGAAGTAAACTGCAGTCTTTCAAGGACTGCGGTAATTTATTTGCCCTCAGAGAAAGAGGAGAGCAGGAAAGAATTGTGCCTCTGAGGGAGGGATCTGAGGCACAACTCCTCCCGTGGCTCCTCCTGAGGTTGAGAGTAGAAGGAGATTTTGATATCCTTACAAGCGTTGGAATGTGCCTCGTTCTACAGATACTCCCACTGAGCTAGACTGTGCATTTGGGCACTGCCCAGAGACAAGCGGTCAGGCCTAAGCTGCAACACCCCTGGTCTTTGATTAGCAATGTGCCTCAGACACATCCCTCTGACTCTCGCTTCCTCAGAAACTGCTACAAGGATTTCACTTACACTTTTGAAAACATACTCACCTTAGGACAGAGACCACACATGGGAAGGCTCAGCCCAACAGAAATATTTCTGGGAAATCTGTGGGGGTTGGGGGGGAGAATGGGGGTCATTATGAAGACCATTTTGTACCTTAACGACAATATTTGCTTCTCTGAAAGCCATAACAATATCATAATTGTACATATAGAAGTGAAGGCCCTGTCCTGCAAATTCTCCTTCCACAGCACTGCCATTGTCTTCAGTGTAATTTCTCTAAGCAGGTGCCCTGTGGGACCAGTGTGACTAAAAAGGGTGCCCATAGGATACCTGCTGATAGGTACATTGATGTAAATCAGAGTTTGTTACAGGAGTGGGTGGGTGAGATTCTGTGGCCTGCATTGTGCAGGAGGTCAGACTAGATGATCATAATGGTCCCTTCTGACCTTAAAGTCTATGAGTCCATGAGTCTATAAATATCAAAAGGAAACAGTGGCGTTTTGTGAACAACATCGATGTAAATGAGTGCAAAATCAGGCTTGGCCACAAAAATATTTTCTATTTTCTAACCTGCGTTGGTTGGGTGTAATTTGTCTCAGTTGTGTTAAATTGTAACTACATAACTGCTGAACGTATACCATCTAGTTGTTCATAATGCATATTAAGTGAGCAGTATTCTGTCTTTCCAATTCTGTATGCATTTTAGTTTAACGTAGAGAGTAGCCATTCTTCAAAAGTCCCTTCCATGGAGGGCAAATACTATTCTGACAAACAGTTTTGTTTGCAAGCCTTTTCTTAAAGTCTCAAAATACTTTTATAAGCTGAACTTCTTGCAGGAATGCTGTCCCCCACAACAGGCAAGCTGTATTTCATCGCTGCTTTTTTGATCTTTTGTATTTCTGAAGATGCAGATTGAGGAAGTTCTCATATTTGGGACTATAAAAATGAAAAACATATCTGAACAGTGCTACTATGTTCTCTGTTCGAGAACACTTTATTCTTTTATTTAAAAGAAGAAAAGAGTGCAAAGGCTATCAAATCTTGGAAATATCTACGGGAAAGGATCTCAATGCTCCAAAAGGCAAAACGTTGTAAGACTTATGAGGCTGCCAAGTTTTTAAAGAGACATACCAGTATTGCAGAATGCAGCAAAATATTTGGGTCTGTGATGCGCTGGCCCAGATGCCAGTTCATGCAGAGTCCCCATGTCTCAGCTGGACATGACACTACATAGCTAGATCAGTCTGCTCACTCATGGGTTCATATTGATAAAGTAGGTATTAGAATGATAAGAATGTGTTTAGTGTTCAGACTATTGAATGCTTGTGAGCTGCTGCCTGCATTAATTTCCTTGTATATTCTAAGTAATATTTGAGAGTTGTATTGTGAATTGCCATACAGGAGAGGACATTATTAGAGTGAAAAGCTGCTCCTTCCAAAAGTGGAGATGCAGCAAGACTAGCTGGGCTAGGGTTGATCTTACAACTGAAGCTCCCTATATATGATTGAGACATGGTCCACAAAAGGACCAAAGACACTTATTGCTTTCTCCCTCTCTTCCCATGAAGATGAGTCATGCAAGTGGACTCCTTCCATCAGCTGAGTTTGCACCTCAGAGCACATGGCACAAGGGATTAAATCTCCAGCCAAAGGAACTAGGATCTCTAGCTTCTTCGACTCTGGTATGCAAGGTACTTCTAGACATAAGCAAGAGATCCCCAGCTGTTTATCCTGGTTAGCCCTAAAGGACAAATCAGCAAAGCTTGCTGATTACCGAAGCCATATTACCCTTTGAAGCCTACGGCTGTAACTCATTTGTATGTCTATGTTTCTTGCTTTAACTTTGTAATAAGGCTCTAGTTTCCTTTCCTATTTAATAAATCTTCATATAGGTTACTATAGGACTGGTTACAAGCATTGTCTTTGATGTGAGATCTAACATGCAATTGACCTACAGCAAGTGACTGTCCTTTGAGATTAGAGTAACCAGAATGTTACTGTGATTCACGCATCACTGAGCTTCACTCACCTGGCTGGAGGTAGACAGACCAGAGTACCCAGGGTCTGTCTGTGATCCACATTAAGGCTATTAAAGTGTCTCAGGAGTTTGCACTTCGTGCAATTGGTTGGTGAAATCTGAATTTAGAACGCAACCATTTGGGGTTTGTACCTTGGTTTTTAACAGTATGTCCTGAGGTTTGTATTCATGCTCTTGAGTCACTGTTGGGATCGTCACAGGGTCAGTGGGACTCTGTACAGGGAGAACACCACTTAGCAGGACTGGGGCCTTAAATTTGCCATATTGCTCAACAATGAATAGGCACATTAAATCTGATAAAGTGCATAAAATAAAGTATGTTAAGGATAGCATATCGATCCCTCAATTCAATGGATTATTATTTAAAAGCCTGCTTGAAAATGGGACATTTTACATAACTCACACAACAAGCATCATGTAATCCTGATGCTATCAGGACTGCTTGATACACACACACATATATTAATATATATGGAAAGTGAAGGCCAAAGGGTCCCAGTGGTGGTAGGAGCCCTCGGGGCTGTGACTCCTAAGCTGGGTGAGTGGCTCCAACAGATCCCAGGAACAACACACAGAGCTCTCTGTCCAGAAGAGTGCAGTGCTAGGAACAGCTAAGATACTGCGCAGAACCCTCAAACTCCCAGGCCTCTGGTAGAGGACCGAGGTTGAGGAGACAACATACCACCCATAGGGGTGAGAGGGAATTTTTTTTATATATATTATATATATATATATATATATATATATATATATAGTATATATATATATATAGTCTTATAGCTCAGGCTATCACTCTAAACCTATCTAGACAAGAAGCCATATTATTTTAAGATGTAGGTGTGTATAAAATCTCTCTCTCTCTCTCTCTCTCACACACACACACACACAATTTGACTTAGATGTGCGAGTACATGTTGCCAACTTGCATGACTTCAATTGAGTGATAAATTATTGTTTATAAACTGTTGGTAGGCATTTTAATTACATACAGTCTGTACAGCAGCAAGCATAGTATTTTTTCAAACACATACACACTTCATTCGAACAGCAGTTTAAAACAGGTCAAATCTAACCAAGAATAAATTGAAAAATGCATTATTCTATACTGGTAGGCCCTTGAAGTTGAAGCATATCCAATGAAATTTTATTCAGAAGTTCAAAAGTCAGGCAGAGACTTAGGAAAACAAATGCTGTTGTCATACACATTGTAGAATATACTATTTACAATAAGCTCACAAACAGCCACTGTGTGTTCTGAACAAATTCAAATATTTACACCTGATAGGAAAACAAACAGCAATAATTTTGAATGCTGCTGCATCAAATTTTAACTACATATGCTTTATTAATGTTTGCAAGAACAGTCTATTTTTCTAAGAATGTGTTTGTCAGCATTGGAGTTTTAGAGTTTTAATGGTTTAATATGAGCTATGCTACAAGTCTGCCCCACACTTTTTGATATTACCTGTTCTGTTTATCAGCAGGAGTTATCATTTAGGTGACTAAGATAATATTTACTCTAATATATTTTAATGTTGGTTTTGTAAACATAATGTTAACTGAAGACACCTTTTGAAGCATAATGACATTTTAAGATTTATACATTTTTGGTTTTGTTTTTTTTAAGAAGCCATAAACAGTTATCACGTAGGTATAGGATATGCTCACTCTCTTACACATCTGAATAAATAAGGGCCTTATTATACCTCAGATTTATGCATTATCCCCATCGGACTCAACTGAGAGTTATGTTTAAAAAAAGATGGAACATAGCCCTTTGAAAAGTCACAGTAATTCAGAAGAGAATACCCATTCAAAGGATTAGTGCAAAATTTGGAAAGGCCTATTAAGAATCACAGAGAAGGGCCAATTACCAGTTACATGCTGCCACTATACCAGGGTATGTGGGATTAAATATTTATAATCTTAAACCTCAATCCTACAACTGATAGTGAGCAAACATAGCAGGCCAACCTGTCAACTGCAGGATGTGACTATAGATACTGAATTGTTTTTTTTAAGAACACTCCCAGCTCTGTGAAAAATACATGTTCTTTTTTAAAACCTAAGTCAGCAGTGGTTATTTGCATAAACAGACTGCTCAGCGCAACAAAAATAAGTCTATTCACAGAACGGCAGGGTGGAAACTTGCTGCTTTATATAACTTTATCACACCACAGTGGTGGGAAAACTCCCCCTGACTAAAATGTGAAGTAAAGGAGGGGAAGGGCATAGCTCCATCCCATAATACATTAGGTAACCCAGTTAACACTGTCACAACCACTTTATTACAATTAGACATTCTGATTGCGTGTACCGTGCATTCTCGGATAGCTACACTGTTAAGGAAGTGTGTTGTTTGCAGCTACAGAAAAGCTACATTATGCATAGCATCTTGCGTTTTGCTTTTATGGTGTAAATCAGCCACTTATATTGTGATAAGGCACGCTTAATATTTGCACCTCAGAGTGCTATATAGAGGGTAAACTATGAATTTGAAAACCCAGGTGGAACAATCTTCAGCTTTGATTGAAAGAGTGAAATAGCTTTCCATATGTCTAACTTAGGATGGGTAGAATAGACTGTAAACTATGAAAAAAAAATCTTCCATCAGTGAAGTCTGCTTGTACCATTTTTTTAAACCCTTAGACAGAAAGCAGTATGTAAATGAGAATATAGTGAATCTTTATAAATATTCCTCTAAAACAATATCTAGGACAGATGCTTCAAAATACCAAATCATGCGTGGTCAGTAATTTGGCATTTTTAAAGTAGTCATTTAGCAGGTATGTCTTTGACATGCCAGTGCCCCTTTTGTTGTTGTTTATAATATCATGAGAAGAGACAAAATTGATAAATATTTGGTGACAAAAATATTAGATAAGGTGAGATTAAAGGTACACCAAAAATCAGTTCCATCTTTCAGTCTCTGTCCATTGAGTGTTACTGTTCTCCACATTCTAAACCAGGCAATGAGTATTACCACACTTCATCTTTCTCCCTCCCTCCAGCTATAACTCAACTGAGTTTTATATGACAGACCCTGTGCCAGACTCCCAAAGAAAGAGTATTCTGCTGCCTGTTCTGGGCTTTTGAAAAGTAACGGAGCCAAGAAAATCAGACAATTTACTTTGAGTCTGAATTTCTTTTAATTGGAAAATAAGGACAACCTTCCATCAGGAAATTTTTAAGACTTTCTGCATATAGCTTCCATCACTAACTAAGGGGCACTTGAATCATAGTGAACATGCAGAAAGATAATTACAATGCGTTAGAAGCATTTCTCCCAGGAAGCATTTTAGTACAACCAGTCAGTCTCACAAATACATACATAAACATATCCTCAGAGGGTTATATTTCAAAGACAAGATTTGTTCCAGATAACCACAATGGAAAGAAATGAATCCACCAGATCTTTTTCATATCATCATATCCCTTAAATAATTCAGATGTTTAGAGAAACGACACAGGCAGTGAAGAGAAATATACTCTCCTGTGGTAAAAGACTAGATATTTTATTTATTTAGATTTAAATAAAGGCACGTAAAAGACTGTCTATCCCAGGAACTATCCGACTTTCCCAAAAGTTAAAAATACTGTCCCAATTCCTCCCCACCACCGCCTAATTAAAAGGCTAGCACATTTGCCTACACACATACAAGTACCAGGCAGAAAAAAAAATATAAATCAAATCAGGATATCTCCACCCCTCATAGTCCCAATTATTTTCTATTTTCTAATTCTTAAGTATTGGTAATATGGTAGTACCTGGGGGCCATAATCGGGACTCCACTGTGCTTGGCACTGTACACATGACAAAAAGACAGTCCCTGCCCCTAACAGTTTACAGTCAATTATTGCAAAGCTCTGGGAAAAGCACACTCATTGCTAGCAAAGCAGGTCTAACTAACCCTTCCTTCCTCCTCACTCCTAACCCAACAAGCACCACACATCCACATGTAAAAACAAGCACACTTTTGGTCTTGCCTTATAAAGAGGATTCAAAAGACAACACAGTAAAACAGATTTCCCCCTCCCGCCCTTTAAAGTGTGCTCTTACTACAGAAACTAAGGAACATATCTTGACGGACAATTAAATCAGTGTAAGGGGTGAAGAGTTACAGTAGTTGCCCATGCTTCCTAACTGCGGCATCCACAAAAGGCTTAATACAAGTGCTGTGTCTTCATTAATTAACAAAAGACTAATGAAATCCTGGGCCCACTGAAGTCAATAGCAAAAACTCCCATCATCTTTCATGGGGCCAAGATTTCTCCTCATGTCCTTTCTATGAAGAGAAAGCTAACAGAGATCAAGCTGCAAAATACTAGGGTTTACTCAATCATCTACACTGAAGTAAAACTACTGCTTTGCCTTGTGGGCACTTGGATTTCACAGCGAGACAGTTTTTTCATGTTAGCTCTCTCACAGAAAAGGACACACTATTTGTACTAGTGAAAACTTACCCTATGTGAAAGATGACAATTTTCTGAAAAATCCTGGACAAACCTTATTGAATTAAGTTTAATCTCTTTGGGATCCATTGTATTAAATATGCAATTGTTTATGTATTATTGGATGCAAATTTTATTGAAGGGGGTGTGTGCTAATGTAATTCCTTTGGTTATCAACTCTTTCAAGCTTCATTCTGGGGAGGGGGCCCATTGTCTGGCTGATTACCTGTTCGTGGTCTCTTCAAAGATCCAAGCAGGATTATCTAAAGGCCAGCAGAGAAAGAAAGGACATTGGGATAAACAACCTGAGTTTAAACTGACTCTTTACCTCTTCCCTGGATCCAGGAAACAGAGAGGACCTCCAGTCTACAGAGGGTCCCAATGCTTAAGGAAGGATTGGAAGGACTCTGGTCAACTGCAGTCCCATAGGATTGGGTTCTTGTTCAGCACAAAGGGGTGTGATGAACTTTAAACCACAGGAAAACCCCTGGTTGTGGGCTGAACGACTACTCCTGCTGGAGTTGGGGGGTGATCTCTGGTAAGCTATCACATGTATAGGTTCTTTAATTGTTTGAAAATATATTCTCTGTAGTGCTTTTACCTTAAGAATAAAATAGGCTTGCTTAGACGGAGTTGTATGGTAACTTACATCTGTGGGCAATTATACTGTTTTTAGTCTCTGAAGAGAAGGCAAAATAAGCCTGTTTAGATAATCTGTATTTTACTAGGAACAACACAGTGAAGGCAGGGAACTGTTCAGCCTGGAACTACAGGCAAGAGAGAGACATGTCTCCATCCAAGAGAGGCAACAGTCACAGTTGCTAGAAGCCTGGACCCGTGAAGGGAAATGCAGATGTAGTTGCCCTCAACTCTGAGGTCCTATAAGGCTATATTTCCAGTAGCAGTTAGAAACTGTTGTGCCATCTGGGTATAATTAGCTTCTGAGTTTGTTTCTTTGCTTCAATGTCTTGATATGCTGCTCAAGTGCTTGGTGTCTGAAGTTCTGTGGAACTAGACTAATGTGCAATTCTTCCTCACCAGTTTGTGTCTACATTTTCAGTTAAACTAATGAAATGAATTTCTATCTCTGCATAAACTGAGTTACGTTCTTAAACTCACCTCCAGAGTCCTAATGACTATTACTACAAACAATGCTAATCTTCTCCCCTCTAATTTTCTGGGTCCTTACATCACATAAATACCTGATTAATTACCTCTGTGATGGAGCATATCTACAGTGTTCTCGACAATGCAGCATAATCTTTCATCAAGAGTCTGCAAAATGAACTAATAGAGTAAGCAATAGTCCAAAACAAAGATATAAATATATGTGATTCTGTGAGAGATAGAGATGAGAGTGAGATAAAGAAGGGTAAAAATGTACAATTATTTAAAATGAAACTAGCTACTGCCATATTAAAAAAAATAAAGTTGACCTTTTGTGTAAGTAACATGGACAGAAAAGCTATCAGAAAAGACCTTATCAAATATGTTGCAGTGAAGGACACCACAGGGCAAAGTGTAACAATGAAATTTGACTAGAGCCTAAAAATTCTTGACTAATGCTTTGTTAAAGTGGTGAAAATTCTTTTGCACGTTGTCACACTAAAATTTTCAACATATTTTTCATTATTTTACATCCCTGAAATTCTACTTTCCTATGAAATCTGTTGAAATCACTGTTTTAACATAAAAACACGCAAAAATATGAATTTTGAAATGTCTTCAAGGCAAAATCCCCAACACTCAAAGTTGGCCACTTTTCTTTGAAAAATATCCTTTAATCCTGAAAATGAGTCCATTTTCATTCATAATGGTACCAGGTTAAACAAGTCACATAACTGGGCAAATACTTAGTGAAATTATGAAAAGTTTCATATTCAAAATAAAATGTTCATAAACTCACTTAAGAATATTTTCCCTTTTTCTCTCCTCTCAAATATTTCATTAAATTGTAGACTCGATTTTAACCAGAGTAATCTAGTTGGACTCACATGCTATAGACCCTGTGATAGCAATAGATGTGCTTAAAATGAAAAAAAGGCAATATTCCTATAAGTATATCTATTAGATTATGTGCAATCCTTTGCTTGAACTTGGACATTACTTGCAAAGGAAGTCAGATAGCTACAGTTGGTGCCTGCTGTGAATGACCTAATAATTCTTCTCTATTCAGTCATTAAATGTCTGCAAGCTGTAATGAGAGTCAGAGAGAAATACAAGTAGTGCACTGAAACTCATTTCAGTGAGACAAAAGGGGTTGAGCATCTTTATGAACGACTGATTTTCAACGAGTTCCCTTACCTGAGATGACAGATAATGGAAAAATAAAAAAAAACTTTAATTTTAGCCTTTCCTTCTTTATCCATGCAGATGACCAGTGGTAGTGAATATCAGGCAACTCTAACAGTGCAGAAAAAAATCTAGAGTACTACTAAGCCTCCTTCAGAAGTGCTACAGAAATTAAACACAATCATTTCACTATTTGGTCATGGTTAAAAAGACCATCAACCAATTGGAATAGTCCTCGTCTACATTTGTGGCAGCGTGTAGGGTACACGTACACCACAGTGAAAAGCAGGCTGCAACCACACTGCGGTGTGTAACTACACATGACAGTTAAAGACTCTGGTGGGGGAGAGGGAGGAGGTGGCAGGGAAAGCAGGGTGCTTGTTCCCAGCAGCATGAGGAAAGTACCCAGAGGTGGGTCTAATTTTCCCCTGAGAGTGGCTGTGCAGGGGAAGAGCAACTCCTGTTCCTCCCCAGCGTGGCAGGGACTAGCAGTTAGGAGCCTCTAGGCTGGAGCGCTCTCAGCAGCACAGGGGAGGTCAGACCCACCAGCACCTCCAGAAACCTCCTGCAGCTGCAGGAAGCTCCAGAGGTGCTGCCTTCAGAACCCATCCATGAAGGTAGCACATAAGTGAGTGTGGCAATCCAGCGACCTCCCAACAACAGCTTTATGACCTCTCCACAACCCCCTTTTGGGTCAGGACAAGGGATGCAAAACACTAAAAATGGTTAACTGGTAAACATTAGTCTTACCGGTTAACCTACCCTGACTGTTAACCCCCAGGCACATGGGCCAGCCGGCCAGAACAGCCACAGGCCACGTGGGCTAGCCGAAGCATCCCCAGCCTCTCTCCCTTTAATTGGTTAACCAATTAAACAACACAATTTTAATCGTTTAAACGGTTAATTTTTTTATGGATATTTATATCCCTAGTCAAGACCCGTCATGGTTCCAACACCCTGAAATTTTGGATGTGAACACGTGAAAATGTGAACTTGACTACTTTTCAAATCCTATGGCCAAGAAATTGACCAGAATGGACATTACATTTGATAGAGGGAGTACCTAGGAATGGACTGCCACTGGAGCTACTGCTGAAAGGAACTTCTCCAGAAACCCAAACAGACAAGGCAGACAAGAAGGGAGCCCTTGAGGGCTAAGGCTCTAAGGAAAGAGCCAGGTAACCTTGTTATGGTGTATGAGGCTGATCTCAGGAAGAGACGACTATTCTTGCACAGACTTTGCAATAAGAGATGTCAATAAGTGGGAGAATCTTTTATAAGACGACTCAATTACAGGAACCATCCCAGCCGAAGATAGTTTCCTAAGATTCCTTGAGAAGCATGGCAGGATAAAACTTGGTCCGAAAGGAGAAGGGCACTAGAAGATAGGCCAAATCTATTACAGTTGCAGCAAGTGAACTAACATGCCCAATGGATTTTCCCTGAAATGAACCACAATTGAAAACAGGCATCAAGACTGCAAACCTACAGACTGAAACTGGAGGATTACGGCAGACAGACAACATTAGTTCCATGCATAGATTATCCTCTACTTGATTTTTAATAAATCTTTTGTAAAAATCAGACCCTCCCCCATTGTTTGCCCTAATGCTTAAGTGTTTGAGGTCAAAATGTTAGTGCCAACTGTTACACATTCATGATTCATTTTTGTCAGAAAGGATAACAAACAACAATCATGAAGAGTATGAAATGTGGGTGACCATATGAAATGGAAATATTAATGATGAGCTGCCTTCTAAGCCTAGGATAATATTTCTTCCTCTCCGGACTGAGTGCACCAAGTGATGTGAAGATTACTTCACAAGCTCCATGGCTACATCCAGAGCACTCCTTGGCAGATTTACAAAAATCAGTATGGAAAGAAATAGATGGATGAGGAAAATGGTTAGGAGAAAATAAAAATGGCTTTTTCCTCTCCAATTCCCTCCCTCAAACCCAAAATACAATTTTCATCTTTGAAACACAATGAGGTATTTCCATAAGTTTGATTAAAAATACTGTAATAAAAAGATTACATATCTATCTCTCGATCTAATGATAGTACTTACTAGCCTGGGCTGGGAAGTGCCAAAATAAAATGCTGGGACTTGGCTCCTAAATGGATAAAAGACAAGCTGCTCTTCTCAATGACCTCAGATAGAGTTCCACCAGTGTTTCTCTCCTGAAGTCTAGCCAGCATTGCACACATCATCATTCCTCAGCTGAACACAAAAAGGTCTTCTACATCTTTCTGTCCCCCCTCAACTGTTTCTTTGTTTAAATCTCAGTGGCTGTGGTTTACTTTGGGGAGACAATAGGAAAAAAAATAACTCCTTGGACTCTCTAGTAAGCCTGCCACAAGGGTGCCTATTGTGGTAAGCAGTTTTGTGCTTGGAACTGGACCTTCATATCGTATGGAGAACAATGAATAGGTGGGAGAAACCAAAATCTGACAGCAACATGAGCTAGATTTGAACAGGGAGCCACAAGGTTAAAGATCCTGCAGTGACTGGTTTAAATGTTGAGGGTTATGCTCTATACTGAAAGATTAGAGACTTTCTTATTTCAAAATGAATGTTCATAATAAGTAGAACAGAGCTTGTAACTTTCACCAGACCTCTCGCTGAAGTTATAAAAGAAGCAGAAAGTTAAACAGTTGGGCCAGATCTACAGTATACATCAGAGTAGCTTTATTCAACTCAGTGGAGCTATCCCAATTTACACTGGCTGAGTATCTGGCCCTTCATTTCATGCCCATAGTGGGCTTTTGTTCCCCATTTCCGATTGTGGGATATTCATGACGTGGAAAACTTACTAATATGAGCAAAGGAGGAAACATTAACGACATTTTGCTATTTGGTATCCTTTTATTAAACAAAATAAATCTCTTTACTCCCTATGCAACACTTATTAAATTGAACCATTTCAGGACTGCTAAATGTCACTCATTGTGCAGAACACTCAGGCATTTGGCAGCCCTTTATGCATCCCCACCAGCTGGAACCTCACACATCTGGCTGGGCTGATAGAGGAGATGTAGTAACTCCTTTTTCGGCTGCCACAGACTATTGTGGTGCCTGCATTTCAGGCATCCTCATTAACTCTCCTTCTGCGAATGCCAGATTAGCACAGAGCTCCAGGGTGGGGAAATGGTGGAAGTGATGCAGCAGCAGCTGCTGCTAATATGAAGGGGAAGGCTACTGGTCCAAGGTGGAGCTGGAATGGAGGTCTGAGTGGAAGGATGTAGAGTCTTAACAGGTGGCAGGCTCGAATGGAAAGTGGAAAAAGTGGGTGAGACTACCTCAGTCCCCTCTTGCACCCAACAACCCTCAGGGTCCACTACTATTTCTGGCCCATAGCAAAAGTCCCACCTAGTACAGCACTGAGCATGTTGTTGGGCAAGCATTTGGGTGAAGTTTTGCCCTGCTGCTGCCCTCTAATTAATCAAATTACTTCATTCACTAGGTCTGTAAATTAGCACCTTTCACCAGCAATAAATCTACATCATTTTCTAAGGTGACCTTTACAGTCAAGTGCATATTACATTTATTGACACTGTTCCCAATAACTATTTTATTATCAACCACTCATAAATTGCCACCTTTGTTGTTTTAATTTACGTATAAACCATGAATTGCCACAAGTACAAAAATCAACTTCTAATGAATAAAAAACTTTTTCCTATATGTTGGTTCAAATACTTCAGTGAGCAAATTCTTATTGGGGATTCATATATAAATAAGCAAAATATGTATATACTCAGCTCATTTTAGAATATTTTCTGTTTATAATCCAACAGGAAATATATATATATATTTTTCGAAGTCCCATAACTCTCTCTGCTTCTGTCCCGTATTCTTTTCAATTAGAATTTGGTGAATTAAAAAAAATATGGAATTGTTACTTTTAAGTACATGATTAACTAAGCTAATTACACATTCTACATGGCTACAGGCCTCACAGTGTATATCTATACTGCATCTGCAAGCAACCCTCCAAGCCTGAGTCTACATGCTAGCAGGCTCATGCTAGCACTCTAAAAACAGCTGTGTAAGATGGTGCTTAGACATTATGGCTTGGGCTGTAGCTGAGGCGCTGAAGCCCAAACCCCACCACCCAAACCTGTGCTTCAGAGCCTGAGTGCCAGCCCCAGCTGCAATGTGTCTACACAGCTATTTTTAGAGCATATAATCCAAAATAAGCAGAACATATACATATTTTGCCAAATGCATACTCAATACAATGAAACTAATGTACTACCAAAATGTTGCCTTTAGTTCAACTGAATACACTACCCCTATGATGGAGAGTCAGAGGCTCAACTCAGCATTCCCAGCACAATCACGATTTATTTATTTATTTAACTTTATTTTTCAGTAGATACTTTCAATGTAAAAAAAACAATTCATAGCAACTTCTAGGTAGATGCAGGTTTGAAGAAGTTATTTGATCAGTCCACAGAAAATAAAATATGAATCTGTATTTACTACATCTTTAATACACTGAATCTTAAATAGGGTCTGATTGAAAATCTATTGATGTCAACAAGAATCTTTCCATTGGGCATTGGGTCAGACCCATAGGATATAGGTACCCCCTCCTCTCTCCTCCACCCATTTCTACAGAAATACTACAAACAGAAACCTGTAGAATAAAAGCAACACACTTTGATATTGTATTTCATATCACTAGAAAAAAACTTAATGTCTGGTCCTGCACCAATGAAGTCAGTGGGAACTTTGCAATTGACTTTGATGGGTGCAGAAACATTTTTAATGAGAATAGTCCTGTTTTTTTTAATTTTGCTCTAGGAAAAAAAATATGCTGTAGAACTATGCTGTTCTGGGAATCATTTAAATTAGATCAGGTTTTGTACCACATTATATTAATCTAAAGCCATGTATTTTCTTCTTAAGAAACATTTTCTGGAGCAGAAAATTAATTGGAAACATTGAATCCCCTGTCAAGTATACTCCAGCATATTCCCTATTAGTGGAATATATAGTGTAGCTGGTCAAATGGAATGATATCATGCTACAGATAAGCAGGAGACAGCTTAAGAAAGGGCAATAATTTTGCATTGCAATAGCTAATTTGTAAGCTGTGCACATCATATTTAAAGAGCATCATCCAGAAAAACTGATCTCCACAGAGGTCACTTTAAGAGAAATGTTAGTAGCTGATATGTTCTGCCTTAACACACACTGAATATATTTCTACAGTCCCTTACTGATTATTTATGAACCGCTGATGCTGTGGTTTTGTCATAATTTAAAAGTAATTCACGTACTTTGACATTGTTAGAAAAACAGACAACTATGTATTGTAAATAATCATAAATTTAGGTATTATAACTAACCAGGTTCAAAATTAAGGAGGCACTGAGCCACAATCTCTGGATCCTCTCAAAGTCTGGGAGTATTAGGGTTTTGAGTTTAGTTCAGCATGTAGTAGAGTGAAGTCTGAATCAAAACTTTCGCAAAAGTTCAAGAGTCTTTGCATCTAGGGAATCAGTTTGGGCCCATCTATAATGACACTATTAATATTCACACACATAACATTATGTTTGCATAATATTAAGAATTTGTCAAAAATTAAAAAGTGAGGAATTCAGAGTTAGGACCAAACATGCCTAATTGTAATCTCACTGCCAGAACTAAGGGTATCTGTTATTTAGTTCAGTCTCCTGTCATGAGAGGTACCTGAGCTCATTCTTCTTATTAATTATTATTAATACTTTGCACTTCTATAGCCCCTTTCATCTGAGGATCTCAAAGCATTTTACAAGCATTAATTAAGCCTCTCAGAACCCTTTCTACAATTCAACACCGGTCCTTTTCTTTTAGCCAATGGTATGAGATAAAGGCATGACAGACTAAGTTAATACTTAGAGTTTGAGGCTCAGTTTTGAATTTCCTGGCTTTTGTTGGTTGGTATCTCACAACATTCAAGTTATTAAACCAATGGTTTTCATCTGTAATTTTTTGTCTTATATGAGACCTTAAAACATAACAAAAAGGTGCCATGGAAGCAGATGAGAAGAGATACAAAATATTATACTGTTCTTTGAGCTGATACCTTGTCATAAACAGATAGCTAAGGGTTAATGTTTCTTTTACCTGTAAAGGGTTAACAAAGGGAACCAAATACCTGACCAGAGGATCAATCAGGAAACAAGATTTTTCAAATCTCAAGGGAGGGAAGTTTTGGGTGTGTGTCTTTTGTCTCGTCTGTGTTGCTCTCTAGTCTCTGAGGGGATCACTCTATCTCCAGGCTTTCTAATCTTGTATTTCCAAGTTGTGAGTACAAAGGTAGAAAGACAATAGGCTTATATTGTTTTTTTTGTATTTATATGTGTGTAGTTTGCTGGAATGTTTTAAATTGTAATTTCTTGTGGATAAGGCTGTTTATTCATTGTTTTTTCTTTTAATCCAATAACCCTGTATATTGTCACTTTGATACAGAGACCATTTTATGTCTTTTCTTTCTTTCTATAAAGCTTTTGTTTTAAGACCTGTTGGATTTTTCCTAGTTGGGGCTCAAGGGGATTGAGTCTGCAGCTCACAGGGAATTGGTGGGGAAGAAGACAGGGGAAAAGAGAAATCTTTTGGTTGGATTACAAGACTTGCATATTTCAGGGACTACTGAATGAGGTGAGAGAAAACCTGATTCTGGCTGGTCTGGTTGTACAAGAACTGCAAGAGGGTGACTTCCAGGGTTCATCAAGGAGGACAGTATACGAGGAGGACATAGGGAGGGATGCTCCCCTTTGTTGTGGAGCTCGGGATCTGAGTCTTTGGGGTTCCCCCAGGAAAGGTTGGGAGCCCGGAGTGAGCCAGGGCACTGAAATGCTGGCTGGTGGCAGCGCTATCAGATCTAAGCTGGTAATTAAGCTTGGAGGTTTCATGCTAGCATCTCATTTTCTGAACTCTAAGGTTCAGATCTGAGTAGGAAGCTATGACATACCTACATACATAATTTGGACAGAGTGATGGTGTATTTATTAATACTTTAAAGGGTAGATCCAGATTTTGATCTCAGTTACATCAATGTAAATCACGAAGAAATCTGATTACATCAGTTGAGTTCCCTCAGCTTTATATCAGCATAAATTATATCAAATGTAAATCCAATATTTAATAGACAATTCTAGTTCCTTCCGATGGACACACAGACAGGTAAATATGCATTTTGCTACTGGCACTATACAAATTTTGATATTGTATAATGTGTACCCAATACACTGTTATGGCTCCCACCGGGTAAGTACAGATATTGATAATTATACATTGTAATGTAACATACTAATTACTTTATTCTTTCCTGTAAATCTTAATTAAACTCACTAAAAGAGGAATTAGACATCATAGAGTCATTACAAAAAATCCTGAAAGAAACAAGAGACTATATCATACTATACACTACAGTGGTTTTATCAAAGCCATAGGTTCTGTTATACAAGAGCAGAAAACCTTTTTAGCCTTTGAACTGCTGTCATGTAACTTAAAAATTACTAGAGTGAGCATTTTCAAATCAAATGTTGCTATGGGGATAAAACCTTTTATTGCAGGGTCCAGCGCACCGCATATTTTTGTTAGAGAAGGACTGAAGACAGTATTCAGATCTGGGGTTTGAAATTAGATTATGGCTAGTATTTGGATTTGTCTTCTATCATGCCAAAACCTTTGGAACTGCTCTCGTGAGATTTCAGTTTTTAACTCTGTTTTCTGCCATTTTGGACTTGACATTTCAGCCACATTTGAACCAAAACCATAAGAGTTGCTTAAATCCATGGATCCAAGTCTGAAACAGACACACTCTTACTGCCCCCAAGAAACTGAAAGAGATCTGAGATTCTACCACTGGCCCATTTCTGGTGTAAATTTCCTAGTTGTGAATCCCTGTAGATGGGAATCCTATAGCAAAGGCTGATACAATCATAACTGCAACATATTGAACACTATGGTGCCATCATTCTAGAACTGAGTAAGAAATAATTCCGCCTTAGACCAAAGATGACAGCATATTTCCCAAAGGTATTATACGGAGTGTGGAAAAAAGATTGTTATGTATTTTAACATGTTTTACATTGCAATGAAAGCGTGGCAGCCTGGTGAATACAAAGAAAATGTCAGAAGAAGGATATCTGGGTAGTGGAATAAAGTACTGCTTTACACTTAAGTTGCTGTGACTTGGAATTCTATATAAAAATAAATAAGTTAACATATTCCACTTACCTTTGAAATGTTACTTGATCGACTTGTAGAGCGCCCTGGGGATTTGTCATTCTGGAAAACAAAATTGGATGAATTACTGAATTAGGTGTAACCCAGACTCTATGAGCTCAGACTGAGAAGAAACTGAACTCTTTAATTTTGACTGTGAACATACTGAGTTCTGTGCATACACTTGTGTGTTAGTCCACACACTGTATATTCTCCAGCAGCTCAGCAACTGGTTGTCAAAATTGGTCATACTGTGCATGCTAATAAAAACTGACCATAAAATAGAGTGGAGAAATTAATTTGAATTCTGAATTGCTGTTCAGTCTGGTCTCTTTGTTTGTTTTTCCATGAATATTTGAGTGCAGAGGTTTGAATATGCATTAATGTTGGGAAGTGCTTGGTGTGAACACCCCTATCCACTTGTAAACAAAGATAAGTTGTGCACAGATATAGGCATTCAATATTCCCACTGATCTCTGTTTATGAAATTTCAATCATCCGTTTACGGAGAAGAAGTGGCAACAACATGTAGCTTAAGTGACCAATCACACACTGTGAACAACAAATGATGACTCGTCAGAGACAGTCACAGTAAATAGCTCACAAATACTATATATGCTTAAATATAATAGCATAAAGTGTTTGTTGAATGATTACTAATAAATCAAATTGGATTTGCAGACAATTCACAGAAAAAGGGCTGCATTGGTTCAATTAACTGTTCAGCAATAATACTTCTGCCACTCTTGTATCAGCTTAACTTAGTCTGATAAAAGATGCCTTCTCAAATCTGGATCTCCTTTTTCTAAGAATTTTATTTTGAAGCCCAGAGCTCATCCATTCACTGCACCTACTATTTTACTGTTGTATGTTAGAGACAGTAATGTTTTTATGAAGTTAATACAAAATCAATATTGCTGTTGCAGTTACAATTCATGCATCACCTTAATAAAAAGTTTGGGAACCGCTGAGATAACAGATGTTCCTTTAGCTCAAGTGATTTAGTCAGGGCTGGCACTTCAATTTAGGAGACCGAGGCAGTTGCCTAGGGCACCAGGATTTGGGAGGGCAGCAGACTGCTCTGGTGGACCTCCCGCAGGCATGCCTGTGGAGGGTCCGCTGGTCCCGCGGCTCCGGTGGAGCATCCAGAGGCATGCCTGCGGCAGGTCCACTGGAGCCACGGGACCAGCAGACCGTCCGCAGGGACGCCTGCGGGAGGTCCACCACAGCCGCGGGGCTGGCGAGCCGGCCCTGCGCCTAGGGCGCCAAAAACCCTGGCACTGCTTCTGGATTTAGTTTTGTGTTTTTAGCACTTAAGGTCCCGGATTCAATCCCCACTGCACTGACAATTCCCCGCTGTTGGGCAGGAAGGTCTCTGTACAGGCTCATAATTTCCTGCATGCCATTTAGAGATTTAAGTGGGGTACTCTGAATGTAGCCCAGAGAGTCCATAATACATTTGGCATGATATAAAACTGATGCTTGAGACTGTATATTTTTAAAATATTTTTTCCCTAGAGTAAAAACTATGAAAACCTACATGAATAGTGCCTGGTCCAAATTCAGATCTTCTGGGAAGTAATAACAACCAAAATCAATCCTGTTTATTATCAGTATCACACCAGCATTTGAATCCATTATCTGGGGTAATAAGAAAAGCATAGATTATGACCTCCATAAAATATGGTTTTTTTCCCACATTATATTTTTCAGGTTATATTTTCTACACTATTTTAAAAATATACAGTCTCAAACATCAGTTTTATATCCATGCTAAATGTATTATAGACTCTCTGGGCCTACATTCAAGGTACCCCACATAAACCTCTAAATGGCATGCAGGAAATTATGGGCCTGTACAGATACCTTCCTCCCTGACAGTGGGGAACTGTCAGTGCAGGGGGATTGAATCCGGGACCATAAGTGCTAAACACACAAAACTAAAATCACTTGAGCTAAAGGAGCATCTGTTATCTCAGTGGTTCCCAAACTTTTTATTAAGTTGATGCACCAACTGTATTTGGACCCACAAGCTGTAACTGCAACAGCAATATTGATTTTGTATCAACTTCACAAAAACATTACTGTCTCCAATGTATAACAGTGAAATAGTAGGTGCAGTGAAACCAAAATCAGTAACTAATTAAAAACACAAAAGAAAAGACCCTCCCGCTAAATTATGTGCTTCCATACTGCTAGCACTGTACATAATTAAGACGATGATGACCTCAAGTGGCTTTGCAAAACCTTTCAATTCTTGAGGCAATTTTGGAGAGGCAAAGTCTGAAATAATTTTCAACAAGAAACTTGTTGCATTGTTTGGTCTTAATTGCTGTCAGCATAGAAAAGCTGTTTTTCATGCAGGTAGATGGAGCAAAATGGTAAAAGCTTTTTTCTGACAATGCAGGGCACTCACATTTAATCCCCAGACAAAGTTTCCAATGACTGGGAAGGAAATCTCATCTTCAGAAAAGTAATGCATGAAAATTAAATGAACTCATTCTTTTCTTTGCTCTCCAGAGAATGCAGATTTTCTGAGTTTACTGTAAATTGGGCCCCCAATCCAGTCAGATTCCAATTTGGGGAAGTAACATGAATATTTTTGGTGAAGTACTGATAAGTGTGTTTTGTTTGATGCTGTCAAACATGTTGTCAGTGCCACTGAGGTATTCTGAAAGAAGTGGAGACGTCAGTTACATCATTCTCAATTAGAATTTAACAAATGTGAAGTTTTCTCTGGAAAACTTTCAATTTGTCTTCTAAAAATAGAATATTGGTATTACTACCCAGCAAAGATAAATTAAGAGCATACAATGCATTAAAGATATCCGCAAGATCTGGCCATCCAAGCACCATTTCTGAAGCAATCTGCCAAATCAGAGTTAACTCCCGACAGAAACGACAGCAGTTTGTTTCTAAGTTTTAGAACACATTCCAAAACTTTTCCATGAGACAACCAGCACATTTGTGAATGAAGCCGGCAGTATCATCAGTTGTGCCCATCTCAGAACACAAACAGCAAGTAAACATGAATTCAAGTGTCTTGCTCTGACAAAGTTTACTATTGTAATGGCACTATTAAGAACTTCATGCTATTCTGCATCCATTTGTTTTGTTTCCAGTGCTTCACGGTGGATAATGCAATTCACTGCGTTAGCATTCAGTACAACTTCTTTAGTGTGTTTCATAGTGGCAGCTACGTCTGTACAAATGCCCACACAGTTTTTCCTATTTATATTGTTGGTGATTATAAATTCATTTAGTGGTTAAAAATTTTCCTCCCTTATTGCATGACTTGGAATTTTTCTGAATGAAAGCATTCTTTTTTCCATTAAAGTCCCTCTCTCACACAAACCACACAAATGCTGCTACTTGGCTTTTTTGAGCCATGTTAGTTGACTCATCCAACTGTAGTGTGCATGTATACCTAGCCTTAATTTCTCAAAGACCTGTGTTTTGATATCAGAAGCTGTATCTTAAATTCTTCTGTGTACAGTGTTGTCAGGCAGCGGGATACTTTCCAGTTTTTAGGCAGCTTCAATACCCATCATGACTTCACAGATCAATAGCTACTTGAAGCAGAAGTTGTTTTCCAATCATGCGAGACGTTTTATTTTTCATTATCCTCGATGATCTGAGACAGGATGCCCCCAATGGTGCTTCTGAAACTGTTGCACCTTTACATAAGCAAATTTGTTGTTGCATTTTTTTCTTGCTGTTTATCCATATAAAGCAATTTACCAGTTTATCAACTAAATAAGGATATCTGGTGTTCAGATGCTGCCGCAATTTCGATGGCTACATGGATTCATTTGTTAATACCTCAGAACAAGCCAGGAACTGTGGTTTTTTACTTTTCTCTGGGACCCACAGATCTAAAATCAAATTTTCAAGAATTCTCATCATACCTCTTGATCACAGATTTTGGCACTTTCATTCTTTGTTCACTGTTTGTTCCACTGGATTGTTTACTTGAAGCATGTATACATCTCAAGACAGGGATCTATTTTTAACTGTACTTATCACTGTTGATTCTTTACTCTGGGAGAGAGCCTTTAAAGCAGATACATTGCTTGCTAGGAGCTGTCATACAGTCCTGAGGCATGACTAGGCACAGGAGCTAAACAGTGCTGAGATATGATAATGAGCAAGAGCAGTAGTGAAGACAATCCTAAAAAGCCTAGCAGCCCCAGACTTTTCTGCTTTTGCACACCCATGTTTATGTTCAGCATAAACACTTCACCTTGACATTCATTTGTATTAGATTTTATATTTTTCCTTTTTTCACAACATGTAAGCTTTTACTATAATATACATTGAGGCTTGTCTATAACTATGGCCACTGCTGCTGTTTCTAATGTAAATATCAGACATATTCTACAATGTCACAAGTGTTATGCTGATGAGACCGTTGTTAATGATATTATATGAGAGTTCCTTTGATTCTTCAACAGCTTTGAAAAGTTTCATAGGAGATAGCCACAGATAACCAGCCATATTATTAATGCTCATAATTTAATTTCTGATGCCAATGTTATATAATTACTCTGAAGTGAAAATTGGAAACTGACACACTACATGAAAAAGTGTTGAGCTCTACTCTGATGATTGAATAACAGCTGACCTTGAACACTTTGGTATGCTTAGGTATTCTTAGAAACCAATTAAAATGAAAATATGTAAATTTAGAACCAGGAAGCAAATCACTGTGCTGTTTACGGAAAACTAGTCTGTGTTATATTGAGAATTGCTGTCACCTCCCAGCACTCACTTAAATAAATCCTGAAATATTGCGACTCATCTAGAATCTTTCTGCAGTCCACTGGTTCATCAGGACCCATCATTTGGTGACCATTGTATTATCTGGCAGCAGTAGTAGGCTCTGTCTCTTTCCTGTGGACCAGCCATAAGATGGGGACGCAAGACACACTGAAATAATAGGTTACTTTCACAAGTTCTGTAAGCCCTAAAATTCAGATTTATGCACTCACACAGCATATCCACATTCAAGCTGAGTATTTATATTTTGAACTACTAGGTCTGCTAGCACAACTAGCATTCTGGGGTTCTGCAAAAACTTATGCACCAGCAAATTACAGACTCTGTTTAAAGATCTGGCAGTAGAACTTCATACTTCTTTCATGTGAGTCGCTTCTAAGGTGCATCACAGCAAGGCTCCCTCTTGCAAATCTTACAAAAGTCAGTACCACTCCATTTCCCCTAAGAAGACGAAGATTCCCATGCCTGAAATCTCCTGTAATCCACTCCTTGAAAACCACCAACTCAACCACTAAATCATCCATCCTTGAAAACTCCAGGTATACCTTACTGCTGCATGCGTGAAGAGAAAAAAAGAGAAGAGAAGAGAGACTTTGTGGTAACATGAGCAAACCAGTTATTTCAAAGAAACATCCAGTTATCCAGAAGAACACCTGTCATAAACAGATGGTTAAGGGTTAATGCCTCTTTTACCTGTAAAGGGTTAAAAAGTTCACCTAGCCTAGCTAACACCTGACCAGAGGGACCAATGGGGGAACAAGATGTTTCAAAAGGAAGGAGGGAAGTTTTTCCTTTGTTTAGAGTTTCAGTTTCAGCCGGAGTGAAAAAGATCAAGGAACCAGCCTCTTATCAGAGTAGTAAGTTTTAGAAAGGAATAAATAGGTTTATGTTTATTTCTTTGTAACCTGTCTTATGCCATTAGAGGTAGAATCAAACTGGGTATTTGGGTATTTTTTTGTGTAACTAAATTTGTGCCCAGGGGAACATCCTCTGTGTTTTGAATCTGTTGTCTGTGAGAGTAGCTGGTATGCTAAATCTCTCCCAGAGGGTTTTCTTTTACCTTTCTTTTCTTTAACTAAAAGACTTTTTCTTAATATCTGACTGATTTTTCCCTGTTTTTAGATCCAAAGGGACTGGATCTGGACTCACCAGGGATTGGTGGGGGAAAGGAGAGGTGATGGTTAATTTCTCCTTGTTTTAAGATCCAAGGGGTTTGAATCTGTGTTCACCAGGGAATTGGTGAAGTCCCTCAAAACTACCCAGGGAAAAAAGTAGTGCTTGAGGGATGGTGGCAGCGATACCAGATCTAAGCTGGTAATTAAGCTTAGAAGTGTCCATGCAGGTCCCCACATCTGTACCCTCAAGTTCAGAGTGGGGAAGGAACCTTGACAACACGAAAATAAAATTAAATAGAATAAAAGTTAAGATGGTTGAGATTATGTAGATTAAAGGTATAGTTCCTAACTCAAGTCCACATTAAACTAGGTGGTGTCTGCTTATAGGGAGAGCATAATAACAGAGCTGCAATGAAGTTATGATTATAGAAATCTGCCCTTAAATAACTCCTAGTGTAACATCATATATAATTTTGAAGCTGAATTTCAAAATCAATGTTTTAGTTCCTTGAAATACGTTTTCTTGTTGATGAACTTATTCCCTTTCATGAAAGAGTAACTTTTGCTGAAAAACAGCCTGTGTTTTTCTGCACATCTGATATCATTTTACATTTAAAAGCTATTGTAAAAGAAACAACCATATGTTCAAGCATCAATTTTTATTCTTATTTTCATATATCAGGAAAGTTTATCATCATGTTCTTCCTAATATGTCTCTTGCAATAAAAACCAGCATTAATACTTGACAATTTTATAAGACTTCATAGCATGAATTAGTTAATGTCTGTAAAGTGCTTTAAAAGGTGTAAACTTGTTTGCTCTCTTTTTAAAAAATTCAAAACAAAAGGCTTTTAAAGCATATTATATCGATTACAAAATCACAACACTGAAGAGACCTACAATAAAAAGTTCCATACAGCAGCATTTAAAATATTTTATTATTCTATAACACCAGTGGTAAATTCTACTGAATTCCTTGTAGTGGTAATTTAAAAGGAAGCATTTACACTGATATTTTATATAGTAAGCCAGTCAACAGGTTTTAAGGAAACTGTGACCCTATGTTTCTGTCTGGAGTTCCACTCCTTCAATTCCATTCTAGACCCTTTCCAATCCAGTTTCTTCCACTTTGCACTCCAGCTCTCACTAAAGTCTCTAATGACTTCTTCCCAGCTATAGTTGAGAACCAGTACACTATCCTCCTCGAGCTCTTAACCACCTTTGACACCACTGACCGTGCTCCTCCTCTTGAAATTCTTGTCCTCCCATGGCTTCAGTCCTCTCCGGATTCTCTAATTGCTTCTTCCTCCTTCAGAGGATTCCCTTATGCCCCTTCCAGCTTTCTGTTGGGGCTCCCTAGGGCTCTGTCCTTGGTATCTCTCTTCTTTCTGTACATATTATCACTGGGTAATCTCATCCACAAAGACAAATTCAACTACCATTTCTATGCATACAAATCACAGCTCTCCCTACTCTAGATGTCTCCTTCTGTCCAAACTGAAATCTCAGCCTGTGTCTCTGACATCTTCTCATAGATGTCCAGTCATCAGCTCAAATTCAGCATAGCTAATCAAGAGCTCTTAATCCTTCCCCACAAACCTACCGCTTTTCTCTACCACTTGGGATAACACCACCATTCTACCTGTCACTCAGGCCCATACCTTGGGTATAATCTTTGACTTTGAACTCTCTCTGGGTCTCACGTCCAGGTTATACTTAAATCATGCAGATTCTTTTTGCATAATCTCTAAGGTGCAGTCTTTCTTATCCATCCACAAGGCTAAAAGTCTTATCCAGGCTCTCATCATTTTACAGCTTGATTAATGCAACATCTTTCTCTCTGTCCTTAAACAAATGCAATATTGCGCCACTCATATCTATTCAGAATGGTGCTGCTAAAATCATTTTCCTAGCCCACTGGTTTGACCACGTGACCCCTCTGTTTGCATCCCTCTACTGGCTTCCCCTTCTCTATCACACCAAACTTAAGCTACTTGTCTTCACTTTTCAAGGCCCTTCGAAGTCTGTCTCTGCCCTAGCTATCATTTCTCATTTACTATTGAATGGCCACTGCTTACCTCCAATCATCCATGATGCCAGCCTCAATCACCCACCTGTTACATTTTCAAACAAACACCTTCATGCTTTCTCCCATGCTGTCCCTCATGTTTGGGAGGGTCTTCCCATAAATGTGCAAGGTTATCTCATTGTCCACATTCAGATCCTTTCTCAAAACTTTCCTTTGCCATGATGCCTACAAAGAACTCAACAACAGTTAGGCTACTGTTTTGCTGTGAGCACTACCTATCACCAATGTTGTCTCATTATCATAAGCATCTTTCCCAAATCTGGACCTTAGCGTCCAAAATCTGGGTGCTTAGCATGAACCCTTCTAAGCTTACTTACCAGCTTAGCTTTGATCTCGCTGCCACCATCCAAAAATTCCAGGGTTTTGGCCCCCTCTGGTCTCCCCAAACTTTCTTTGGGGGACCCGAAGACTCAAGCCTAGCTACAACAAAGGGAAATGACCCACTCCTTCCCCCTCTCTTCTCTCCCCCAGACTTTCCTCTCTGGCTACCTGAGTTAGTATTGATGCAATCTTCTTATCACAATCAGAAGCAGTCTCCTTATTCCAAAGAGACACACACCAAATACAGGAAACGAATGATTTCTCTCCTTCTCCCTCCCACCAATTCCCTGTGCGCAGAGCTTATCCTGTAAGATCTACACAAGAACGCCGCTCCTTGTTCTTAGCCTATCAGAGAGAAAACTCAAATCTATTAAAAGACAAGCATTTATAATAGAAAAGACAGAAGAATAAAACCTCTGCATCAAGTCACTCACGGGCTATTGCTAATAAGAAATAGAATAAACAGTCTGATTCAAAAAGATATCCAATTTGAAACATTCCAGCAAGTTACACACATGTAAATACACCCAAAACAACATAAAAGCCTATATCGTTTTTCTACCTGTACTTACAAGTTGGACACAGAAGATTAGAAGAAGAAAAAAGCTTCTCATAGCTGAGAGACAAACGAAAGACTCAGAGTCCAAAAATTCCCTCCCTGACTTTGAAAAATCCAGTTTCCTGATTGGTCCTCTGGTCAGGTGTTTGGTTCCCTTTGCTAACCCTTTACAGGTAAAAAACATTAACCCTTAGCTATCTATTTATGACACTCATGGTTTCCTTGTATTCCCCCAGTGTCTAGCTGTATTGATCTGTTGTCTTTTGTTTTATACTTGGATTGTAAGCTCTGTGGAGTAGGGATCATCTTTTTGTTCTACGTTTGCACAGTGCCTAGCAAAATGAGGCCCTGGTTCATAACTAGGGCACCTTGGCACTATGGTAATATAAATAAAAATTATTAGTAATAATATCCCCTTTGAACCAGTCAGCAAAGATTGAGGGTTTTGCAGTTTGTTTCCCATAGGAAGAGAAATTGATGGCAGAGTTGCTTTGATTCATTCCTGTTTATTTACAAACGATGTAAATAAAGTCCTTTTTCCTTGAACACAGCAGGAACCAAACAGAAGATGACTTCCTTGCTCAACATTCCCAAGCCTCTTTTTCTAGCCAGAACTATACCCTGGAAGTCTCTCTCTCAGGGTCACTCTACAAGTGCTTCTCTGGCTGTCCTTGGCTTTCTGCTGCCTTCTCTGTCCACTTTTGTGGTGTATCTAGCTACATGTGTTCTCTTACACACATAACTCCACCAAAAACAATACTCAGCCCTCTGCATTTGCATTCAGCCCTTAGTGAACCCCCTCTGCCCACATAGCTCAGCACTTGACTGGCCTTGCAGATGGCCTGTGTTTTGGGCCATGGCTCGTATTGTTTCAACTACCTTTCACCAAAAGCAGTTTAATTGCTTCTTACATTTATCCTTAATGAAGGGCAGCTATTATGGTTACCAGCTCATCTAATCCCCATCATAGCAGTACAAATAAACTAAGAATTCCATAGCTGAGTCGCCACAATCTTCAAAGACATGATTATTTAATTGAATGAAATGAGAGTCAACACTAGGGCTCTGAGGGACCTGAAATTTCCATTTTGTGGCAAATTCAATTGTTTTGACATTTGTTTTAATTCTGAATTAGAAGAAAGAATTTAGAAATTTTCTGAAAAATAAAAAACTTTTGAGAAAATTGGTTTGGGTCAATCAGAATATTTCATCTTGATAAAATTAAAGTGTTTTCTTTTAATTTAGACTTTTTACGTTTTTATTGTGTAAAATAAAAACGTTCAAAAGCAAAAGTTGTTTTGAAAATTTTTTTTACTGTGCCATTGCATAAATGTTGAGGGGGATTGTTTCAGCCTCATCAAAATATTTCTTTCCCCTACCCTCATGCCCCAATTTTTCTAAATGAAATACGTCTAAAGTGATACATTCCCATGTTTCAGTAAGGAAATGGCATTTTTCAGTGGAACAATACTATACTGGAAAATTTTCAACCAGCTCTACTCATTCAATACTATACAGCACAATCCAAAGGACCACACAGGACTGCAGTATCTCCTCTCTTCTGTACATTGGGACGTCACTGTTTTCAACCTTTCGCATCTTACATAATGGTCTAGTGGGCTGACTGTGAGGCTAAGAGCCATGAATTTCTGAGTTCTAATCCCAGTCAAGCTATTTATTTGCATCATAGTCTCAGTCATTTAACTTATTAATTAGTATCATCCCCATTTTTAAGGTGATCCAAACACATGCTTACCTATTATTGTTATTTCACAGGGGCATTGTGACAATTAATAAAGTCTTGGTGAAATCACTCTGAATATGTATAGTTCAACTCATAAAAGCTAAATAATAGTATGATATTCACATATACAGGTGCCACTTCTTACTTATCAAGGCCTGTAAGTAATACTGGAGACATGTCCATGACAAAATACATGTGCTTAGATGAACATGAAGAATTTCATTATGTCCAGGTGCCACTGGAAGATACACAAAAGAACAAATCTAGTGCTGTTCAAGAAGTGATGCAATGAATTCAAAAACTCACTTTGTGCTTTTTTTCTGCAAAAATGAGACATTTTAATGAAATTTTAAAGATTTGGTTCTGTGTGAAATTGGCCAGAAAATGCTCAACTTTACATGCCTGTCTGCCCCACATAGGCTTTCCATCTCAGCTAGCTAACACTGTGTGAGGCCCATGTCTCAAGAACATAAAACTGAATGCAACTTTCTACAGTGCTTTTGCTCTGTTGCTCTTACCTTGCTGCCCATAGGCCCTTTCATCTCTGGTATGGTATGAGGGTATCCACAGCATCCTTCAACAGCCAGAGACCAACCCATAATTTAGCTGAACTACATCTCTCTGCAGTTCGTAGCATTAGTCTTAGTAACTTCTAAATAATAAATTCACTTTTAAAGCCACGTATCTGGTTACTTGTACTGGATTATATCCAACTATAATTTCTCATAGGGTATCACTGTTGGGCGGCCAACAATGGATGCCATCCTTACCCTCTGGCTCCTGGAATTGCATCAAGAATTTAACTCCTTGCCTCCTGTGGCACATATCAGCATCAAATTGACTTTTGATTTGGCTAGCACTGAAAAGAGTTGGTGTTCCTGATGTTCTACTAAATCTGGTGAGTGATCTTCACTGGAACCAGTGCAAGAGTGCATGTTAGTTCACAGTATTTGCCACATTTGTACACAACCTCAGGTGTGTGGCAGAGACGCATTCATACCCTGGCACTACTCTATCGAGCCATCAGCTGAATATAAAACTTGCCACTCCACATGCTGGAATCTAGTTTGGGCAATAAGTGTCTACTGAACAAGAGTATACTGACAGACAATGTTGCCTTGCTTATGGAGAAGTCAGAATTTTGGCCTTGCTCTCCAAGGACTCTCAGGCAAGACTCGCATTATGGGTCTGAACATTTCATGACAGAAGACCAAGGTTGAGAACCTCTGAGCTGGGCCACCAGAATCTATAGTGCAGGTGGGGTAAAGAACTTGTCAGTGCTCTCCACTGTACATCTACCTAGACTGCAAACAGGTCAAACGGTTGCAGCAAAGAGTATGTTCTTTAATGAATATTCTTGCTGCCCCCTCCATGAAGTCCAGGTCCACTTATGGATGCAAAAACATTTTTGCACTGAGATAAAAGTTTGGGAGCTATTAAACCTGTGTACCACTCAGGAGTGGTGGAACTCCCTAAATGTGGGGGGACTACTGGCACCTGAACCTGGCCCTTCCCCTCGAGTCTCCACCCTTGTCCTACTCCCTCTCCTAAGGCTCCACTCTTGTATCATATCGTCCCCCAAGGCCCACCCTCCTCTCCAGTCACTCTCCCCATCACTCACTGTTATGACCAGTAAAAAGTGATGGGGCCATTCCGGCGCCCCTTATACTACCTGTATTGCTATATGAATCAGAGACCCAGACGCTCTTATAGGCAGACTTAAGAGTGGAAAGACACATTCCATATCTGCTGTCAGAGCCAAATCCTGGGCATAAAGTGGTTTTACTCGTGCAATCTATCACAATCTCACAAAGATATGGCCTTCCTTCAGTTAAGACATTGCATGCTCTTCAGCCATGTTGCCAGGATGAACTAAAGCACCTCAGCACAACGTGCCCTCAAATTGTCCATCAACATGTGAATGGGTGCACACCCTGATCCTAACTGGAGCCACCCCAGAGATTTGAGGATTGGTAGGATTGGACCAGATCCAGGAATTTCACTACATGGTACCTCGTGCAGTGACATCAACTGTAGTTATTCTGGCTAGTGCAACAATCCTTAGTTGACTATTCATATTTGATGATGATGAAGATGATGATGAAGGTGCAATATATGCTTTTGGTATCTCTCAGGGACACCATTTCTCATTAAGCATTGTTTAAATTATTTTATGTTAAATGTAGTTGTTATATTATGGGGAAACCACACATACACACGACTGAAAAATGTTTTTTAGCGTGACTGTTTTTTGTTTTAACTTACTATTATCCTTCTCCAAAGAAGAGGACAGAAAAGAAGGTTGATACCATCTCACAAAAGGAAGGATAAGATTTTGCAGTAGAGAAAAGTATAGTAAGTCCCAAGGCTTTGGAGAGTTAATTTTATTTTTTAACATTTCAGTTGCATAAATTTGAACTTACTGAAATTTATTCATAGTGGAAATTACTTAGACCTGAGAAACACCAAGGTCTTAACACAAGGAACAAGAATTAATGAGTATTCTTTAAGCTCTTTTGAATTATTCTTACATTTGAAATAACCTAACAAAGTACAATTAATAAAATAAGGTTGAGCATATCTTCTGAATATCCTTTCTTTCAATATCTTGAGTCAAAAGAGTGGACAGATCTTTGACCACCAGGTAAGACAGCATATACTTTGTGAGTATTTGGCAACATCTGCTCCAAATAAAAATAAAAATTGAGACTTTAAAATACAATAACTCAAAGAACTGTTTTAATTTCTAACATGTACAAACCTGAGTTATTAAAGCAAATATAGCTTAAGGAACCCCTTAGTGAGATCATTCTAGTAGTAACAGGCAGAGCTGCAGAGAACTTCATTGAAAAATACTCTAAAATGATTGCTCTCTGGGCTGATCAAGTTGGGACAATAGTTCAGTATTTCTGCTAGAAAATTCAAGCAGTAATATTCATGAAAACACTGAATGGGCTCATTCATCTTCTCTTGATAGTGGCTATGTCCAGGATTTTGTTATCACCACAGATAGATATAACTTCCCAGTGGGAAAGTTGCATTCCCCACCATGATACACCAGATAATGAGGATAAATGAGGAAAATTTTAAATTCTGAGGGAAAAGTTGAGGACTCCACTTAGGCTCATTTTCTTGTAAACGGAAAGTATTAAAAGCAGAAAGAACTCTCTAGATGTTTGAGAACTTCACCTCAGTAGATAAAAATAGTAAAGTAGAGTGCATTTTCAAAGCTGTGTGAAGTACTGGTAGAGTAAGAACAAATTCTCAGCACTTGTACTTGTTAAGATGGAGGAAATTGATATACATGCCCTAGAATTATGTTAAATATACTTTTTAAATGACTTGTAATGAAAGTTCTGCTTAGAGATAAAGATAAAAAGTGTAGTTACAGACAGAACTGGGTCTCCAGTCTGAACAAGGGTCTCCCGCACGCGCACGCATGGCACCTACACAACAACATTCTAGAGATGCAGTTCTAGGTCCATAAGCCATTTCAAGGCCTCATCTCAGGGTGAACTACTTGGCCTATGTCTGTTAGGACCTTAGCTCCTTTCTAGCTATTGGTGTAGGAAAAGAAGTGAGGGTCAAATGCATCTGTGCTAAGAAGAAACCGAGAAGATGACCAATCAGCAGGAACACCATAGACTGTCTCACATGTCCAAAATGTGAAAGAAAAATAGGGAACTTTTCCATCCCCTGGGATGAAAAATGGTCCAGCAGTTGTAGTACAGAAGGATGTCAGAGTGAACAGAGATTTCTAAAAGACTCTGAAGTGGGCAGCTTTGGCCCAGGAGTGCACCAGAGTGCTGAGAGACCAAGAAAGTAAAGAGTAGAAAGAATCATGAGCCTCAAAAATGTTGTATGTTTAGTCTGTTAGTTCTTAAAGGAAGTGTTTTCTGTGACTATTCACTATTTTGCTTACAATTCTCTACTAAGAGTTGCACCATACTAAGCAATACAAGTCCCATAACTATTTATTGTTCACATGCACCATGACCCTAAAATCACCATGCATCATTTCAAAATCATTTACAGCTCAATGAATCTTAAAAGTAGAAGCAGAAAAAGTTCTCTTCTACTTTTTCATAAATGACACAAACACACAATTTTCTGACTTCAAGATTTTAGAGGTTCATTCACCACTAATTATTACCTACAATTTTAGAAGTTCAGTTTGAATATAAATATTAACTATTTGATGTTTATATGAAACCTGAAGTTATCTGAAACTGATCTAGAACTGACGTTGGAAATCTCAAAAGACCAGGCCTTCATGAGAGATTTACAACAACAGGATTTGTCTAAAGATAACCTTTCACAAAAGATTGTTGGTATTTTCACTTTCAAACCCAATAAAAACAACAGTAAAACTAAAGCTTAAAACTAAGCTTTTTTCAAACCTCACAGGTCGGTTCAATTAGTGGGTTAAGATTGAGTTAGTCATTTTATCTGAAATGTCATAAAAAAAAAGTACAATATTTTAAAATAGTATCTCAAAATACTACAGCTTACAACAGTAATATTAAAGTGCATTGGGCTATAACTCTACAATGCTGTCATTCTGTATAAGGCTATTTGCTTTTTTTTTTTTCCTTTGTAAAACACTCAGCAAGTTGTCAATATAAAAAAATAATAAATAATGATAGTGACGGCCTAAAATAACTTTTTAAGGTCCCATTTACATATAAGAAATATTAGCCATCCAAAATCAAAGCTCTAATACAGATAAAATTACAGCTCGGAACCTGTCTGCCTCAACAACACAAAAAATGAAACATCAGGATTGCTTTACTTTAGCTCACAGGCCCTTATGTGGTACAATTTAGACCCTCTACTTTACCCTGCCAGCTCCATGTGTGTGTGAAAAGAATACATCTACAACACTTTTCTGGTGCACTCTTGCAGTGCAAGTAGTGCATTCCTGTGAATCTAAATAAAGTTGGTAGATTTAGGGATGAGCTGAAGGAGGAATCTCAGGAACCTGACGTGTTAAAAGTTTAATAAAACCAAAAGAGCAAATGGGGTGGTTTCCTTGCTGTCCTCACATCTAGTGTTATCACTTGGTATGCATCAAGAGATTGAAGAGTAAATATTTTTCCGTTTGGTATGAACCAAGCTGCACCCAAAAGGCAGATATTTTTCAAAAAATTCCAAAGCAGGATTCTTTGGACTCCGGCAAGATCTTTCCCATTACACAAGCTGAATGCTACTGCATAGTATCAATATGCTTGGTACATAGTTATGAAACAAAGCATAAACATTTCTAACAAATGCAGTAAATATGGGCTTGTTTATGGTTGTGCGACACATGAAGAGACTGCCCAGTCCCTGACCATTCCTCTCGAGGCCCAAGGAGCCACATGATTTGTCACAGTGCAGGGAAGACAATTTTATGGCAATATCTGCAGCAGATAAACAGACAGATCTCATTCCACACCTAGCAGTACTGTATTCTGTAGATAGCCATTTCAGGGAAATGATTTCTTCTCAGCATTTACTCAACAAGTAAATCTACACTGCCACTACTGAAGGGAAAACTAGTGCCAAATTAATAGAGCACTTTTTGATGCTATTTATCATTACACCAACTCAAATAGTGGGCCAGATCCTGATAATCTTCCATTGAAAAGTACCTTACTTCGCAAACAGTTCTATTGAAGTCAATGGACACCTTTGTAAAGTAGGGAGCCAATCAACAAAGATGATCAGAATATGACCCAACATCTTTCTGATTTGAAAATACTAATTGCAATGTAATGAGACTTGGAGCACTTTACCTCACAGGCCAAACTGAGTCAATAGTATACGTACTATTACAGTATGAGGGTTTCACTGTAATGCTTTTGCCTGCAATTACAAGTACAATTTTCATGCTATCATATTCGGCTACTATCCCTGCATTACTCTAATGCACAAGGTCAGAAACTGCATTCAAAACAGAATAAATATATCTTTGACTTAAAAACAAAAAAAAATGATCCTTTAGTATATGTTGAAACATTAGTGGATGCTTTTCCATGATATAATCAGCTAAAAAGTAATCACATAGAGCACATAATGGTAAGGTTTCAGGTATGCTTTAAAGTGAAATAGACATGACTGTCCCAAAAAAAAAAAAAATTTCAAAATCAAAATCAGATGTGCTACCTCTGAACAGATTCACACCAAGAGTCATTTTTTTGCTTTGTTGTAGTTTACCCTTGTGGGAATTTTGTAGCAGTCCTTATCAAAGCTCCAGGCAAAATAAATACAAAGTTTCAAGGAGAATTACTGACCAAGTCCAATACAGTGTGATACATAGACATGATATTAATTACATGTCATGTTACCAAGTATTTTTGACTGATCCCAAGATAAAAAGCCTGTCAGAAGCTTTATTGGAAAATAATTATTAGCACTACACAATGCTTATGGGTGTGACACTATAGGAATAAAACGAAGGGAAGAAACCAAAGGCTAGGATTGCAAGAGACTCATGTATGGGAGTCGAAGAGTGAGCAACAATCTCTCTACACATACATCTTGCACAGCCGTGCATGGGCCTCTCTCAAAAAAAATCTCTTGCATTTTGGAGAGAGCAGGGAGTGTTTGCTCCTGCTCCCTGCCACAGTCAGGATGCCAAGAAGGAGTGGGGGAGGATTAGAGATATGGCCGTGGTCCCACTTTTCACCAGCCTGTGGAGAGGAGGCAGCACACAATCTGATCTAGCAGATAGAGCAAATCACACCCTCACCTCCCCCTCCACACCTGTGCACAAGGAAAAAACCTGAACAATGATCTCTCTGGTCCTCCTCCTGGGCCAGTGCAGTTCTGCAGCCTCCTCTACTCAGGACAGTAGTGAAAGTGCTACAGTCTAGTCTCACCCCCAAATGATTGAGATTGTTAACACCAGAGAAGGGAATTAAGGGACATGTAATAGGCACAGAAATTAAACATTACAACATTACCCATATTCAGTATTACTCAAATGCAATTTGCTGCATCTTTAACACATTTCCCCACTTTTGTCCCTTGGATGTAAAGATTTCAGGATAGATCTAAACAATAATCAACACACTGCTGCATGGTCGTATATCTTCTGCTTTCTTTGATATAGACCAGCACTGTGAATTGCAGCTACAGATGGGGATTAACTAGTGCTGTTGTCCTTTTCCAAAAGTAAAGCAGACTCCTTTCTTCCATCCCTTTCCCAAATGTCACCGTCTATCACAGCCTGTGAAAACCAACACACCCTTCAATCTCAGGATTAAATTAATAGAACAGAACATTTTTTCACCTACTGATGCCTATCTTTGTTCCACACTATATGGAATGTTATCTATATTCTAAGCTTTAGCTAGCTTTGACATTGTGGCACAGATAAATGTTGAGTCACAGGTCCAGTGTGTGTTCATTGACAGCAGAAAGGATTCCTAGCCACATTTATCTAGCTCTTCTATGCCCCGACTTAAAGGCTAAGATATAATGGAGTGCATATTATTGTTTAATGATACATTTATCCTTAGATGCCATTTGCCATCACGGCATTGCACGAAACAAATGGACTGCAATACCTCAATACTGCTAGTAAACATGTTGGATACAAAACTTAGTTAACTTAGAGGTAGTTTCTCAAGTGCATTTCCTACCAGCACTATGACTAAAAAAATCAAAGAAATCACTAATTAGGGCACTATTATCACCTCAATACTTACACATAACAACACCCAAACACATTCAGAGATACGCCACCACCAGAGGAAACTTCCTGTCACTTCCACCATATACCTAATTCCTCACAGTCACATCAAAATTCAGTTTCTACTCTAACCTTAGCATTTTAAAAGGAAGTAATAGCATATTATAAGTCAGAGTTAAGGTTGTGCATTGGAGTGTGATGTTGAGGAATCGGATTTGTGCACTGTGAGTGGTTGTCAATTGTAAGTGGCGAGGAGAGACAGCACATGCTCTGCCATTATTTTCCTATACAAATTTCGAAAGGAGAAAAAAAACAAAATCAGAGGAAGACTATAGATAAGAGTAAACAAAAAAATTATCAGATTGAATGTAAGTGACATACACAAAAGATTATGAAGATAAATGGCAGGTACTTCACAAATGCTGATTAGATGGAGAAATACAGTACAGAAGATTAGATTAACAGACTTGATTAGACAGAGAAAGAAAAATGAAAGGAGGAAATGAAAAGAGGAGAGAAAGTGAAAGCAAACATTAAATATCACAATTGTCCCTACTACCTTCAGAACATACTGTGCCAAAAAGCAGAACCTTATGTGAAGTCACAGATCATTCTTGAGCATAAATCTATTTTTAAAAGTTTGTCCTATACACGGTTCTTTAAGACAAGGAGTGAAACTTCAGGGAAGTAAGGGTAGTTATATCAGTGCACCAATTTTAGCTTTCAAAGTGGATAACAGGAGCAAACTGCACACATGGATCATCCTTTTCTTATTTATTAACGTTTATATCACACATATAACATCTAATTTTGGCATATACATGTTTTCATAATACTGCAGCAATGTTCTGGTTTTCTATATAATACTATTTGCCAATGTATTTCTCTGCAGCAAGAATAAGCTTTCTTCATTATTCATCCATCTAAATACAGTCTGTTTTATTTCTCTATGGCATTCCCACAACATTAATCATAACACTGTAGTTATAAAAGGTAGCAATAGCATTTGTGATAGATTTCTGCATGTCAAAACCACCATCTGTTGCTTGCTTGCTAATGTCTAAATTACCTGGCAATTATAAATGACCTGCATGATTGCATGAATACTTGATTTACATTCATTTATTATTGGAGACCTGCTAGGGGAGCTTCGATACTTGGTGGCTTTGATAAAGATAGCTTATGTTGCAAAACTGTAACTGTTGGTTTTGTATCTTTCTTTCTTAGCATTGTTCAGCTACAGAAAATCAAGACAAACACCTTGGTAGGCACAAAAACATTCAAATTGCTCAGTAAAATGTAGCAAATGCAACAAAGAGCTTGTGAGTTTAAATCTATTTTCCCAGTTTATGAGCATCATTTCAACCTCATTTTGTCCCCTACAGCATAAAAGGCATGCCTTTGTGTCATCACACATCCCTGATCCAGTAAAGTAAAGCAACTAGTTACCTCTTATTTTCAGGGCCGCCTGGGGGGGGAGGGGGCGGCAAGTGGCGCAACAGTTTTCAGGGGCCCCCATGAGAGTTTTCAGTGGCTCTTCGGTGACAGGTCCTTCAGTGCCACCGAACACTCCCGGACCGAGTGAAAGACCTGCTGCTGAAGACCGGGAGCTTCTTCCGCTCCGGGTCTTTGACGGCAGGTCCTTCACTTGCTCTGGGACCTGCCACCGAAGTGCCCCAAAGACCTGGAGCGGAAAGACTCCCGCCGCCAAAGACACTAGGCCCCCTGAATCCTCTGGGCGGCCCTGCTTATTTTTAGGTATGAAAGAGTTCACTGTGCCTACAGTACCTCCCCTTCTAATTAGACCTGATATATGTAGGGTTGCTAGGTGTCCGGTTTTCAATCAGAACATCCGGTCGAAAAGGGACCATGGCGGCTCCGATCAGCACTGCCATTAAATGTCCAGTAAGCCCGCACATCAACCCTGACCCCCGCCCCAACCCGGAGACTCCCTCCTGCACTCCAAACCTCTCATCCCTGGCCCCACCCCAGAGCCCTCACCCCCCTGCACTCCAACCCCCTACCCTAGCCCAGAGCCCCTCCCACAACCTGAATCCCTCTCATCCCTGGCCCACCCCAGAGCCCTCACCCCCCTGCACTCCAACCCCCTACCCTAGCCAGAGCGCCTCTCATACCCTGAATCCCTCATCCCCGGCCCCACCCCAGAGCTCTCACCCCCCTGCACTCCAACTCCCTACCCTAGCCCAGAGCCCCTCTCACACCCTGAATCCCTCATCCCCAGCCCCACCCCAGAGCCTGCACCTCCAGTTAGAGCCCTAACTCCCCCGGCACTCCAACCCCTGCCCCAGCCCAGAGCCCCCCTCCCATACTCTGAACCCTTCATCCCTGGTCCAACCCCAGAGCCCTCACCCACTCCTGCACCCCAGCCCCCTGCCTCAACCTGCAGCCCCCTCCCATACACCAAATCCCTCAGCTCCACCCACCAGCCTGGAGCCCCTACCTGCACTCCAAACCCCTCATCCCCAGAGCCTGCATTCCCAGCTGGAGCCCTCACCCCCTCCCGTACCCCAGCGCCCTGCCCCAGCCCAGGGAAAGTGAGTGAGGGTGGGGGAGAGTGAACCACTGAGGGAGGGGGAATGTAGTGGGTGGGGCCTTGGGGAAGGGGCAGGGCTGGGGTGTTCAGTTTTGTGCGATTAGAAAGTTGGCAACCCTAGATATATGGCATGACAAATTGATATTAAAATTTCAGGTTCCATTTTTTTCCTTGGTCTGCTGAACAGAAATGTAACACAGCACACTGCACTGTTACATTGTCAAGAATCACCAAATGGAGCTATTACAGATAGTATTACAGAGGTCTTTTACTGGCTGTATAGCTAAATCTTGAAAAAATGCTTATTGTCAGTTTGCGATAATTCTGTATTCAGTAGCTATGCTCACCATCAATAAATTCTGTCTGTTGCCTTAGGGCCTGATGAGGAGTCAATCAATTAATCTTTCCATTTACTTTAGTGGACTTTAGTTTCTGTCTGAATTATTATTTTTATTATGTGCAGTTGCTGCTTACAGGATATATCACACATGCAAACAAAACCATGACATGATACCAAAACATTATGTAAACTAACAGATTCCAATAGACCTAATATCTCAAAAATAAATTTTGATGGCAGATTGAAGAAGGCTCTTTAGTTATCAAGAAGAACTATTCAAAGATTTAGGTAATAACTTTGCAAAGTCAAATATTTTAGAGTTTGTGAAACAGTCTTCAGTGGGAAAAATACAAGGACTATTGCACTGCGAAGAATACACAGCCTAGAGGCCTCATTCCCAGGCAAGATTATTGAGCAAATCAGTTCTAGCAACATCTCACCTCCACCTATAACCTGCCCCCTCACATTATGGCTTCAGGCAAGGTCAGAGTACTATAAATGTTGCTGGAGGTGAAGGATGACCTCACAGCAATTCACAGAGATAAACCAGCTATGCTAATTCTGCCGCACCTGATTTATCAGCTGCTTTTGTCCCTGTTGAATAGAGACCTATTCATCCTGTCATGAACTGATGGAAACTCAATAAAATGGCTGCGCTCATTTCTTTCCAGGCAGTCTCAGTTGTCATGCTGGACAGCTGCTCTGCCTTTCCATAGAATTCTCACACAGAAGTGTTCTGCAAGACTCAGTCTTGGTTGTCAGTCTCCTTTTCATTAGCATCCTGAACTCTGATCAAAATAAATTTGAACCACCATGTGGAATTTTAAGTTAGGTGTCTTTAGGTCCTGATAAATTGTTTTCTGGATATTCTGGGATGTAGCTATGAAATTAACTTATTTTGCACACTGGAGTGTATTTTCTCCTTAGTTTTCTCTTATTTGAGGTGTGCCCTTCTACTGGTTATTGTATTTTAAGGCTCACAGTAAAACCCCAGCAGTTGATAGATTTTTCTTCCCTGAATATTCTATCCTCATAACTACCTCCCTGTATTGTACTTCTCCATATGAATGATCCTGATGGTCCACACATAAACTGCAGGAAATTGCCATGATCAACAGTAGAGGAAATCATAAAAAAAGAGGTTATCTTTGTCATTGTCTTTCCATATGCTCCTCCTTCCAACTTTGAATTCTGAGTGTGATACACATTCATCTTTTCTCTATGAATTATCAGTATATTTGCATTCCTTAATTTGGAAGACAAATTAATTTGTTTTCGAAGCCAAAATAATTCACTTCAGATTCCAGCACGTCATAGTAATTGGCAGACAATAGTCAATTAATATCAGAGACGAAAGACTCTAGGTGGCCAAGTACTTGTCTAACAGCCAAAATACATTTCAAAGGAAAGAACATTAAATAAATACACCAGGTCTAGGTGGCTCAATTACAACAGAGCTATAAAACACTTACTTGATTATTTTATGTACTGTAGCATCCAGCGATTCTTCATACCATATTTTACTGATCAGAGTTTTCTTTAAAGGGACAATGAAGAAATGAACCAAATGATGAAATCAAGTTTCTCATATGTAAACGGGAAGTGAGAGAAACAAGGCTTTATTACATAAAACTCCCTATTTTTAAGGGAAGAGACCTAATAGAGGTCTGCACCTCCTTCCTGCCTTGAATTGTCTAATGTGGCACATGCTGTTTCCAAGGGATTACTCATTAGGGTGAAACTTTTACAGAAGAAAATTGATGCCTGTCTTATTTTTCCATAATCTTTTCTATCTTTAACATTATTCCTTTCAGTATAAATTAAACTGAAGAAATGTGCACCTGTAAAACATATTACTATAATTATAAGGATTTTAATTAAGCATCCCGACCCCAAACACAATGCACAATACACCCAAAACAGGATTCAAACAATTCTTCGTGAAGCCTTTGTCTTGATTAAATTACTGTAATAACAATTAAGATAATAATATCACTGATAACCTATGCGAGTACTTTTCATCTGTATATCTCAAAGCACTTTATTAAAATTGGTATCATTACAACTGTTTTACTCATAAGAGGGCAAGAGTGATTAAGTGACTTGCATAAGGTTACACAGCAGTTCTGTGGCAGATAGTTATAGAAACCAAGTCTCCTATTACCTAATCGAGTGCTTTATCTACTGGGTGCATTGCTTCCCATAATTAATAATTACCAAGTGTTTTCTCTTCTTCAACCAAGGCCTCCCTCAGACCATCACTTTTTGTAGCATGGAAGGTGATGGTGATCAGCAAGATAGAAGATTTCCCCATCATCATCATCATCATACTGAAGCTCACCACTTTTAAAAATCCAGTTCATGCATTAAAAAAAACATGCAAGAATGAAAAATCAATCTGACAGTTCTTATGAGGTTTTGAGACCATTTCCAAACTCACTACCTCAGAGAACTTTAAAAATAGCTGATCTGGGCTAAATGACTTATCCTGGGAATTATCCCATACCACCTTTTACTCTTCCAACATTAGTGGGAGGTTTCTCATTCTTTTATAAGACTGAAATCCTTCCCTTTTTGTCCCAGAAGAGAGGGAGGAAAAATGGGAGAGGGAACAAAATCTGTCTCACACAAAAGGTATAAGAGTGTAGTAAGATTATGGTTCCAGAGAAAAGTATATTGTTATACAGGCTTCATAGACTGTAGTGTAATGGCTCTCAGGTGGTGTAAATCAGAGGACCTCTATTACTTGAGTGGCTATCTTTGTATTACACAGAGTACAGCCTTCCCTGCATACCCTGCAAATTTAGTCACATTCACTAGCCTCTCTCCATGATAAAAATAAAATGAAATAACCTGACTGAAATCCAAACCACAACTTGTATTTAAATTTCTTTATTTTCACTAGTGTTTTTTTCCTCCCTCATACTGTATGGTGTGACCCTTATTGATCCAATTGATTCATTATACCCCTCACTGTTCATTAATTATTGAATCAGTTGGTCTCTTAAATCTGTCCTATTTAAAGTCCTATGACAATAGAAACCAAAGCTTTTTAGCAATCTTGACCTTTGACTATGAAATATACTTCCTCATGCCACTTGTAATGCTCAATCTGTGTGGAAATTCAAAATTGGGTTGTTGTTGCTTTTAACTGTTCTTAATTGCTGGACATTTCATAATGTGTACTGCACTCTGTGGCTTCTTTGGGAAGAGAGTGTTATACAAGTATAAATTGCTATTGCTGATGGGCCAAATTTTGCTCTCAGCAAGGTGAATTTGGAGCACAGGTAAACCCTAATGTAGCAAAAACCAAGTAACTGAAGTTTAGTTACATCCACTTAAGTTGCAGGAGTGGAGCTTCAGCCCTGAAACATACCTGAGCTGTTCTCAGGGTGAGCAAATACTTAGCAGGACTGAATTTTCCAGTTATGAGGAACTTTCAGTGTGTATTGTGTATTCCGTTGGTTTCAGTGGGACTATTCATGGAGTTAGGTACTACGCATTGTGTACTGGGGACAGAACCATGCTCTTAATTGTCTGACCCAAGACCTAGGCAAAGTGTCATGCATGCAGCACTCATTTAATTTTTTCCAGAAGAACTGCTTACTTGAAAGAAATGTATTAACTGTGTTTGTAAGAAAAGTGTTTGGGTTTATGAGGAAGCCTGATACAGTCAAGCAGGTGGGTTCAGTACTGATGCTGATGTGGAGTAGAGAAGGGGGTAGGTCTGCGCAGCAGAGGGTGTGACTGCAGCTCATCCAGACATAACTGAGCTTTCTTTAATCTAGCTAGTTTGGGTACCAGAACAATGAAGCCATGTCAGCATGTACTTCAGCAGCCTGTACTTCAGCGGCCTGTCCAGAATGCTGCATAATTACTCATACTGCTAGCCCACACTGAAGCCCATACTCGATAGGGACCTCATCTTGAAAGAAATCTTCCTTGAACCTCCTCTTCTCGCCTTCAAACAACTGCAACCTCTCCAACTCATAATCAGAAGCAAGCTCCCCACAGACCAGGGGACACCAACACAAAGTGGCACCAGACCCTGCTAGAACAACATATGCAAAACCTCCAAATATATCTCCACTGCTACAATGATCAACCCCCCGCACCACCACATCTTTCAAGATCCATGGGTCCTACACGTCTATCACAATATGTGATATACCTCATCCAGTGTATTAAATGCCCCAACAACAACCATGTGGGTGAAATCAGACAATCACTAGGTACCTGAATGAACTCACACAGGAAAGTGATAAAAGACAACTACCACATCACCTGTGGATGAATGCTTCTCACAAGGTGATCACTCTCTGTCTGACCTCTCAGTCCTCATCCTCAAAGGAAAACACACAACATTTTCAAAAGATGAGCCTGGGAACTTAAATTCATAACTCTGTAAGACGCTGAAAATCATGGACTGAATAAGAGACACTGGATTTATACCCACAACAGCTGCCTTCCCCCTCTTGACTGGAAGGGTGGTAACTGGCCACTTCACCTTGAACAGTCCCTTGAAATATAGAATAGAATCATAGAATATCAGGATTGGAAGGGACCTCAGAAAGCCATCTAGTCCAACCCCCCTGCTCAAAGCAGGACCAAGCCCCAACTAAATCATCCAGTATTTTGCCCCAGATCCCTAAATGGCCCCCTCAAGGATTAAATTCACAATCCTGGGTTTAGCAGGCCAATGCTCAAACCACTGAGCTCTCTCTCTCCTCCATGTGTTAATTACTTATGCTAACCAGTCTGGTCCATCTTGTATTTAGCTGTGACACTCTGAGTACCTTTCCCAAATCTGAAGAAGAGCTCTGTGTAGCTCAAAAGCCTCTCTCTATCACTAACAGAAGTTGGTCCAATAAAAGATATATCTCATCCACCTCATCTCTCTAGTATCCTGGAACCATTGCAGCTATAACACGGCATATATCTCTAAAAGCATTTGTGACTATTATGATGAAGTCAAATTTATCAATAGATAAGGATGACACCACAACATGAGGAAACAAATGTACTAGTAGCAAAAATGACTTGTTAAACCCTGCACTTTTAATAACTGCAGATATGAACACGTCTTACCAGCCATGACCAGATCAGTAACGCCAGTGTGAACCTGAAGTATCATCACTGAAATTACTCTAGATTTATACCACAACTGTTTTGTTTTCTTGTTTGTTTTTGTAGACACTGAGATATCCAGTATAGCACAGGGTGTTTGAAGAGACATAACACTATTTTATTGCTAAAGCTCACTTGCTTCTCTTTTACTACGCATAGTGCTACCCAATAGATTGAACATTTCATTTAAAAGCTAAATCTTAATCCTGTTTTCATAAAGTTTAAAGGTTTGGATGGGAGTGCTGCATATTTGGTCCTCAGAACAGGTTAGACAAGGACAGCTAGTTGAAAGCCACAAACTGCCCTTAGTGACCTCCCCTACCCAGCTCATTTTAGGGGCTATCTCTCTGACCAAAGAAAACATGGAATCTTTGAGAGTACTAGAAGATACCTCATCCTCAACAAAGGGAAGAGTTATTTGTACAGTATACAATTTCTTAGTCAGAACCTAATAATTTTAATAGAAACATGAAACCAAAGTGCATGTAAAAGAATGACACTGACAGAGTAGCTGGTAGACTATAATGTAAAGACCTTGTAGGCAATTCTTAATTCCACCTAACCACACCTTCATGCTTGAGAAAATTGTCCTTTGCATGATGAGGACAGAACAGCATCCAATCTTTCTCTTAGTTGCTACAAACAGTTACTTACCAGATGATGTGATCTTTAGCACAGAATGTATTTATTTTATTCATCTCTCTTAATTACTACACAGAATATTGAGTAATGTAATGGGATTACACCCTGACACTGAGATTCACTTGAATGTTTGCCCACTGTATGCTATGAATTTAAATCAGAGAATTGTCACACTTCCTAGCTCAGTGGTCCCCAAACTTTTCCTCTCATGCTCCCCCTAGCAATAATAGAATGTGGCTGTGCCCCCACCCCCGGTTGGGAGCGGAGCTGTGGCCAGGAGTGGAGCTGCGGCCAGAAAGAGAGACAAGGGACTGAGAGCAGGGACCACAGCTGCGGCCAAGGTCTGGGGCCAGGCTGGAGTGGAGGTGGGGGTGGAGTGGCACTCTCTCCCTGCCTTCTTGTGCTGCACCCCTCATTCCTCTGCATCCCCCTAGGAGGGCGCACCCCACAGTTTGGGGACCACTGTTATAGATTAACAATGTATTTGTTTTTGTTTGTCTTTATGGGCACTAGTTAAAAATTACCATCAAAATAATTTACTTACTTATTCATGGACCATTTTAATTAGTGGTTTAAATTGTGGTTAATATGTTATGTTTTTCCTCTTTCCACTGCTGTAGAAAACCATGTAGTCTGGCTGGCTCCATTTTATCTCTTTCTCTGCTGTCTCACTTAGGAAACCTGCATCCCTCAAAACAGCAATAAAAGTATATTCTAATTACCATTTCCATTCTGAATAGATATCACATTTTCTTTTCTTTTTTTTTTTATTAGAGTGCATCCTTAAGGGGATAGTTTCTCCAGGTTTATAATGTGCAGCTTTCTTCATGTATGCTTTGTAGCTTCCAGAAAGAATATAAGACATCGGGCAATGTTCCACCAGCAGTGCCTGGGCCAGATCCTCAGCTGATAGCAATGCAGCAGTTTACATGAGCAGAGGATCTGCCTCAGTACATGGTTGAGATAACCTACACTTTGCAATATGTGGCTTGGAGCCTATCTTCCATGAGATAGATTTGTGGAAACCTGGCCCCAATGCCTATATAAACTGCACAAAAAGGTGATTCAAGTTGTAATCAAAATTGAGAGGACGCTCAAAGTAATGACTCATGGTATATAACATATCAGTAAACCAATGTATTACCCTTAGCTTAATAATATAGCACAAATACACAGGAGATGGTGGACACCACTTGACTAATCTGAGCCATCTACACTGGGTTATCAAATTAAATGTTTACCATTGTATGGAAATTTCTTCTTACTTTGTAGATAAAATTGTGCCTAGTTGGGAAGAACTCTCTGCCTCCATATGGCAGGGCAGTATAATGAAGGAACAAGTTTTCTCTCCTTAGAGCACCAGTCACTGTTACTCTAAAATACTGAATATGCTGCGAATATTTCATGCGATAACTAGAGCTGGGCAAAAATTTTCAAACAAAATTTTTAATAAACAAATGACCTTTTCAGAAAACAAAATTACTTTGTCAACTGTTGGGTTCCTGCCCCCAAAAAAGCTTAGTCACAAGTTTTTAACATTTTTTTTCCAAATCAAAACAGTTACCAACTTTTCTTTGTATGAAAACCTGGCTTTTTGATAAATGAAACATTTTTATTTGATAAGAATTTCAATAATGTTTTTAATAAAAATGCCACTAAAATAAAAAAAATAAAAATAGGTGTACTTGGATCCCTGTGAAATAACTTCAAAAATTTTCACCCTTTTTTGAAAGCCACTGGAAAGATCTGTGCTCATTACTGAGATTAGTTGTGCCTCTTTGGTGGAAGACTGGTGTCCAGCTTCTCTTAAAGAACAATATATGCAGCTGTTGCTCAAGCAATCATTTCTTGATGTTTACCGTCTGGCCAAGTGCTGCCCTGTATCTAAAAATATTTCATTCTGAGTTACAACTAGTTAAAAGGTTGTGATGGACTTGCAGGTCACAGGAGGGATGAGCAGGGCTTGCTTTTGGTTGGCCACATTTCTTTCTTGCTGCATATTCTCCAAGAGAGGTAATGGAAAATTGCTCTTTCCATTAAGGGGGAGTTTTTATGTTCTGCAGGATTCAATCTCATCTCCCCTCTTGTTTAAGTAGTATATGGGCCTCTTGAAGAGTTAGGGATGACCCCTGCATTGCAGTGTATTCAGAACGGCATTGATACCTAATTGTATATTTCCATCTCATTTGAGCCAGTCAAAGCTGTTGAACATCTTACCAAGTGGCTGCAGTGTTGTTGTAGAAGAGAGCTCTGTGTAAGCTCAAAACGTTGTCTCTCTCACTTACAGAAGTTGGTTCAATAGATGATATTACATCATTCACCTTGTCTTACCTTGTGTCAGTCCAAGACTGGAGCATGAAAGACAGCTAGCTGAGGCTCAATCAGGATAAAACAGAAGTGATATTGTTTGACTAGGGGAAACAACTGGAAGATGGGGTGAAGATAATACCCATCTTTGATTAAAGGTGTGTCTGTATTTTAATATTTTTTGAATTCATAATCTAAGGCTGATTTCCCCACTACTGTTAGGTAACCAGTCTGCAGCAATTTCCAAGACAGATTTTTTTCAATTTACTTACAATCAAAACTTCCTGGTTTTTTACTGTGTATGATGCCATCCATGCCTTTGTCACCTTGAGAGTAAGTAAAAGCAATGCACCCTACATGGAGCTACAGAATAAACTGATGGTGTTAACAGAACTAGTGAAAAACACATTAGCTCATTTGTTAAGCAGGGCATCTCTCCGTGAGCATATTACACTAGTGGCCTATGATTAACACTGTTTGCCTACCGGTTTTCCAAGTTGAGTTTTAAATGCTTGTCTTAAATACAGCCTTAAATGCCCAAGGGCCTGCCTGCAAGCTACAATGCCCTCACTGTGCATGTCAGCGGAGGTGCTCATGCTGGAGCCCTCTAGAAAAGGCAGCTGCCTGCACAGCTTTCTGTCAGTTCCCCTCAGACTTGGAATTCACTCCTCTCTCCTTGGTCTGAAACAGCTCCAAAATGCTGACCATCAGAGCATGCTGCTCAGCCCATATCATTTTTCCTGGCTCTTCGGGAATGAAGGTGTGAGCGTGGTGAGAGGATTTGGAATTTTGGTTTTTTTGCTGGTTAGATTAATTGATAAACTTGAAAGTCATAAAAACAATATTTTAAAAATATTCTTAAGGGTGCCTACATCCTGAGATAGGGGTTCCCATTTTTTGTATGCAACCATAAGAGGATTCCCTAAACCTTAGCATAAAACCCTACTTCCTGTCATCATTAGCTCTGTCAATTGTTTTTTTCTCCATGTTATTTTTATGGATATACATTATTGACCAAATGTAGGCTATCACAATTACTAGCCTGCATGGTCAGTTCTATGTTACATGGAAAAATCAATCCAATATTTAAAAAAACAAAAAAAAATCTATAGCTTGATGGAGAAACTTTGATAGAACCTTATTCTGTCAGAATATGCTATTTGCCAAAATCCTTTTGCAAAAACAAGTTGATTTTGCCAGATTTTTCTTTTGGGAGAAAACCAAAAAAATAGTTTTGACAATGTAAAACAGGGCTAAAACATCCTGTTTTGACATTTTTGGAATGGAACATTTTCATTTTTTTTAAACATGTTACTTCAAACAGTATAATAAATAATAATAATAACAACAACAACAACAAAATAAAGTTAAAATTGAAATGAAAGGTTTTGGGTTTTTTTTGGAATGAAGTCACATTTCAAAGCATCAAAATGCTTCACTAAACAGAACTTCTGTCCTCTGCACATCTCTACCTTTTACTTTTGTCCAGAAATTTGTACACAGGAGGGTTTTCTGTCCCTTACACAAGAACAGCCATGTCCCTAAACTCACTATTTTACTATGTTTGTTACATACAGAAAACTTCATCCGACTTTCAGAGGAATAATGAGGAATACAGAGAAACATAATTTAGAACTGGGCTACAAAGATATGGAATTATGGGTCCAGTCTTAAGGCATTTAACATGAGGAGTCTCACTGACTACTGTGCGAGTTAATCAGACAAAGACATCTGGCAGTGGATTATATCCATCACTTCTTTGTAATGCAGACATCACAGACACTTGCTTCCCTCATTTAATTTCTTTTACAATTTGCAGACATACCAGCAAAACAATAGGAATTTATTATTTATTAAGAAGGGCCATGCTAGACCAATTACAGAAAATGTCAGGAATACAGAAGGCACAGAGGAAAGAGTTATATCTCACACGAGAGGCTGGTGACTCCAGTGTGCCCTTTCTTTGCTGTTCCAATTTTACAATGGAGAAGATGTATGAAAACTTAATTTCAATACTCCATGAAGTTTATCAGTTCTTAAAAAGTTTAACTTTATGCTCAGTCATATCAACATTCACTTTCCTTTTAATCTAATCTTATGCTATCCCAATTGGTATATGATATCCAATAAATCTCCCTGTGTTACAATCTGCAACTATGGTTCTTTCTTATACTTACAACAAATAGTTTCTTGGTAACATCCAAGGGTAAAATATTTGTATGCTGGTTGGGAAGTTAACTGAAGTGTGGTTCCATCTGCTGGGTCCAGTTGGAAAAGTTGCGGTCCTGATTTAATCGACAGTGAAATGAACCTTTTACAATCAAAGATGACAATGAAATGGAGGTGTGGAACTGCAATGCAGCCTCGCAGTGCTGTATATAATTCCCATCAGCTTGCTCACCCATGGAAAAGAAACTATCAGGGTTATGGGGGAGGAGAGATGAGGATAGAAACTTCCACAAATCTTATGCTTACGACAAATTAATCAAATGAGAAAGGTACCCTTGCCCTGTGACTTGATGAATACACTCTATGCACAACGAAAGAAGAAATAAAATAATCCCCAATAACTGCAGGACTGACATATTTTCTCTTTTGAAATGTACACATGCTTACTGATCTGAGCTACTGCTGTCCTTGCTACAAGCAGGAATATGATAATATTTTCCAACATTCTAGTCCTGGTTTCGTTGGTTTGCAACAAGGCCACTTATGTACCAGATTGAGCCCTGCACTTGCATGTGTCTTTTGGAGACAGACAGTTTGGAACAGTGCAAGGAGTTTATTCCCTTGTGTGGCCTATAAAAGGTCTAACAATAATTACAGTCCCTAAGAACATGAACTGCTCACCCCTTCCTTCCTCAGTGAGCAAACTACCCCAGTGGACTGGGAGGAGGTGAACCCCACTCTGGAGCTGACCCAATCTCACCCTCCATGGGTGGCACAAAGTGCACATCCTCGCCTCTCCACCACATAGACGCCAGTGAACTCAGGTTAAATTATGCCTAGAGACACTAGACAAAGACAAGAAGTTGGGGTATTAGCCAGTAAAAATATAATCAGCATTCTAGTCCATTTGTTATCCAGAAGGCAAAATATAACCTGAATAATAGCAGCTGTGCTTGTGAATAATAGCAGCTGTACATTAGAACTCTATATCCAGAGGCCAAACCCCATTGCCTTAATTTTCCTACGAAGTCCAAATGTTTGGCTCCTCCAGCTAATTGGAAAAAAAGAAGTGGAGCAGCTGGAACCTTCTTCCCCTGCTCAGGTTTGCAGAGTGGTTGTTAGTCAGCTGGACTCCAGTGTTAGGAGAAAGAGTGTGTGTGTGTACATGCATAAAAGCCAGATGAGTCCCTTGTAAGTAGCTTAGGTGGTCAGGGAAAATTGCTCTTGAAAAAACTCAAAAACAAAAGCAAGACTTTAGAGTTAAACCCTCACTTCTGCACCAGGAAAGCTCAGGGGTTGCAATGTTGTGCTAAAACTACTCCAGGACTGGCGTAAGACCTGCCCACAGATCAGGAAGCTTCAACAAGTCCCTCCTGTTCTACCCCACGTGCCCAGCAGATACTAGGGGCAGCAGAAAGTCTATCCCTCTTCTTTAGGCAGGTAAATATAAGCATGAGCATTTAAATTTCATCACTCCAAATCGAGGATAGTCAGTGACTCAGAACTAAGAGTTATTCAGAACTAAGTTCCTGTTCTTCAAGTCTATAGCACATTAGCTTTTTTTTTTTTCTGATCAGACTTCTAAAACACTTCTCCAGTGGGTAATATTTTATATTCCTCAGCCTAATTAAAATCAGGCAACTTGCATTAAATTTCTTCTCCCAAAAAAATCCTCTAAAAAACCTGTGGTAAAATGGAAACAAAGAGTGTCTTTGAAAAGGTGCAACTCTTTGTAAGCTTCAACCTGGAATTTAAGACAGGATATATTTAACTTCTCCATTTTCTACCCTCTTCTCTCCCCTACTCTCAAAGTTAATATTTGAATGGCAAATGCAAATAAAGATTTCTTTTCCCCCCGTAGTTTATTAAGCTATTTATTATAATCAAACATCTGCCTGACTCTCATTAAGGTGCTGCCTTTACAGAAGCTTTGGCAGGAATGAGTCACGTCTGCAAGTTAAATGCTGATCTCCATGGCAACGAGGTTCTATACTGTTCAAATAAAAACTGGTAAGTCAAGATTATTCCTTCATTACTCTCTCCTGTTCAGGTATCTGGAACAATATAAAAAGGGACTGAAAAAACTAACAGACTATTTATTTTATGATCAGCTTTAATCATGAGATGGATACAAACCGACATTAACAAATAGTATTAAGATGCTTATTATTTATTCCTATGATATAATCATTGCAATTACATTAATTAGAAAGGAATTATTGCTATTCTTATGAGCATAAGCAAGTGTGCCTCTGGAATCCTTCTGTAATTTAGCCTTAACAACCATCCTTGTTAGGATGATATAGAAAACCTACTCTGTGATACAGCAGTGCCACCCAGTGAAGAGTAAATCATTCCCACCACGCAGCTATGGTTGCCCACTGAAAGTGCGAACACTTGTCTCTGTAGACTAGAGGATCATGACATGCCTTAGCACATTCATTTATGTTTCCCCAGAAACTCGTTTCCCTAATGACCACTGCACAACTATCATCTTTCTCCCCACTTTACCACCCAGCCTCTTTTGAGATATATCACACTATGACCACCATCTTCCCAGTGGATATACCTACACCATCATCAAAGGTGTGACTGCAGCTTGAGTAGGCATATTCATGTTAGTTTCAGTCTAAGAAGCACAGCTAAAAATAAATGTGCAAAGACACAATGGCACAGATCCTGGCACAAGCTAGCACCACGAGTATGTGCTTGGGTTTCAGGCAGGCCTATAACAGCCTGCATTGCTGTGTCTTTACTGTTGTTTTTAGCTTTACTAGCTAGAGTAAAGTTAGCTGCAAGTATGGCTATCTGGGCTGCAAATTACACCTTCGATTGCAGTGTAGACACACATTTTATTTTGCTGCAGGGGTGTTTACTGAGCAACACAAAGCACCCTCTCCTGGCTAGTGATCAGTGTGATGCCTCTATGCCTTTCCATGCTCTTTCTGGCCCTTGGATGGACCTGAAGAGCTCTGAATAATCTCAAAACTTTGCCTCTCTCCCCAACAGAAGTTAGTCAAGTAAAAAATCTCATTGCACTGACCCTGGCATTGACATTATCTGGATGTATCTAGTGCTTTGCATATTCAAAGCCTTATATATGAAAAGTAAAATTAACTCCAGTGCAAAGACCCATCACTAAGTTTCTTTGCTACTTTGGCCCCTTTAGTTCCCAAGGTTTAATATGCATAACTACTGGGTGAGGTTCTGTAGCTTGGTATGCAGGAGGTCAAATTAGATCTTAACAGTCCCTTCTGGCCTAAAGACACATGAATTTGGCCTTAGGAACCTGATTTTAGGCTCCCATATTTCATAATCTTGGGCCAATTTTTTAGATAATATTTTTGTTTCATTGAGAATCACTCAGTGGGGAAAAAATGATGCAAGAGACTTTAGAATTTCTATCCATTTACTTGCATCTGTAACTTTCCACTTCGTGTGCACAATCATACATGCAAAGTAGGAAAACAATTGCATTTTGAAAAATTATCTTTTTAATGTACCACTGGGTTTCAGAGTTGAGTTAGCTCCACATTAGGGTGAATGGAGACAGTTCACATCTACCTTAACACTATGGTTTCAGGGCTATTTAAAACAGCATCACATTAGTTCACTTTTGGAAGATTATCTTCAGAGCCTGATTTTTAGAAAAACTCAGCAACCACAGCTCCCACTGTCTTTAAGGGGAATTTTAGAAACTCATCACTTCTGAAAAGTATAAAGCCCTATATTCTAAAAAAAATAATAATAATAATAAAAAAAAATTTGAAAGCTAGAATACCGCAGAATTTGAGTCTGTCAGGGATTTAGGTGACTAGAAGTTTGATTTCCCTGAGGAAAAATATTCTGATTGATTTCCAGCAATGTGCTCTAAATTCAGGACCAAATCCTGAAGTCTTAACTCAGTTATTATTCAGACAAAGCTCCCACTGAGTAAATAGTAGTTTTGCCTGAATAAAAAGTGAGTAAGGACTTCAGGATTTGGTCCTTAATCCAGTTTACTCTCTAAATAAGAAGCAATCAAACAATCACCTCAGAAACATGGCTTTTGCAAGTCACATTTTACTTCCAATGAAAAAAATGCATAGCTAATAACATAGCTCGATGTTACTTTATGCTGAATATATTACAACCCATGCTACAATTTCTACTGAAACCAAACCCTCTGATTAAAATTGTTGTGCAAAAACAAACAAAAACCCTACGTAGGTAGGCTCTGAATATCACAGAATGATTAATAAATTGTCATTGCTGATATATTATACTTTAAACATGAAGTAGAGCACTTTGTTAAAAATTGAAAACAAGATCAGATTTAATGCCAGGCTAGTTGATAACTGTCATTTAGATTAGTCTTCTGTTTATTCAAACCTAAGGAATATAGCTCTCAAGTAGACTATTATCTTTCTTTCTCTGCCATCAAACATATATTACATGGATTTGCATGGGAGATCTTCATCTCTGACAATGTGATCCATTACTAAGTGCCTGATAAGTTCTGTTTCAATTATTGGACCAACAAAGCAAAATTCACAGTAAACCACATGAAATTTAATAAACTACAAAGAAACAGGTCTTGTTTGTGAACAGATGCTTCATATTTAGAAGGTTCTAATTAAGACTTTTTGATAGCAAGGATATTTTGTATCTATTCAGCACTTGGAAAAGAAGAATATGAAGAAGAGGAGAGGGTTTGGAAGGACACAGATTGGTGATTTCATTTTAAATCTTGGCACAGGAATCTTTTTTTTCCCATTAATTTTAAAAGATTATGAATATTTTAATGCCAAACCTGTAAATATAAGGAATTTAACAAAGAACAGGTAGTTATCAGTGAATACATAATGCAGGAATGGTTTGACAGAATCATAGGGAATCTGGGGTTTAGAACCAACCCCTAATTTTATTAAAGTAATAAGTGCTCTAAATGTTGATACTGTAAAAGCTACAAGGCCTCTGCAACATCTGGTGTGAGTACCACTGTAGAATCTCAATTGATAAAGCAAATGGACATATTCTGGATTGTCACATTGCAGTATGAGAATAATCAGGTAGGTAGTACAAAAAAAATAGTAGGACATAATGTTCTAATTTACTTTGGAGCTCTAATGTGGTATCACAGCATAGGCCAGTGACTAAGTGCTCAGACATCATCCTATTCATGCAGCGATGGCATGTCGCCTGAGATCATTACAACAACACAGCCTTCTTCTTGGACCAGTCAGTAGAAAACAAGGAAAACCCAAACATTTAAGCAGATTTGAGATCACAGCTAATGGAAGACAATGGTACACATAAAAATCAGTCAGAACTTTTCATACTTCCCCCAGTTCAGGGCTTATCCATGTGCATTTAGTGTTCATAAGAAGCACAAACTAGATACATATAAATCATGATCATCAGCTCAACAGCAAACACCCAGAATCAGGAGTAGAACTCAAAACTTCTAGTATGGTAAACACTGAGGTCTACCATTTGATCTAAAGGAGAATTACCCTTAAGATTTATATCTTCTTTATAAGCTACTTGCTAGCAGACAAGAAAATCAAAAACACCCGAGCAGTTCTGATTTTACTTAAGAGTCATAGCATGCATACCCATAAATTAGTACATCTTTACCCCAATATAACACAAGCTGATATAACACAAATTTGGATATAATGCAGTAAAGATGCACTCCAGGGGAGAGGGGGGGCTGCGCATTCTGGCGGATCAAACCTATAACGCAGTAAGATTTTTTGGCTCCTAAGGACAGCGTTATATCAGGGTAGAGGTGTATATTATGTTAACAATCCCTTATTCTTTATGAGGCCCTTTTCCAGTCCTGTTGGTCTGACCCATCACAAGTTTCATGAAAGTTTATTCAACACTTCAACTTAATGCAGACCTTTGATGAAGGGTTATCATGTAGCTGAACAGAAGCCTTGTGAAGAATGAGAGCTTTCTAAATACCCGTTGAGATACTAGCTGTTGCATGGTAGTGTGCGAATACAATTTTACATGCTGGTTACTTGTATAAAAGGTCACCAGACACCATACATGATGAGGGAATGGTGCTTTGAAAACAGAACTAAATGAACAGGCAAGGAAATGGAATGAGGTGAAATAGAAAACAGCACATTTTTGTATTAACTGTATAGCATTCTTAACTTGAAATGCCACAAGACCCAGAGCCAATTATAAGCTTAAAGAAGGTTTTTAGGAAACATTCAAAGAGACACAATGGGAAAGACAATTGCTTTGGGAGACGGTGGAGGAAAGAAGGGAAAATGTGCGCATATATAGGCAGAACAAGTGGAAGATTGACTTCAATATGAGGAGAGCTGATGAGATAACACAAAGCCTACAAAGTGGGCTAAGTAAACTGGGGAGTAAATGTATGACAAGAGACAGGATAGAGATAATGTAGACGAAAACTTGTAAATCAGCTCAGTGGGTACAAGAAAAATGGTTTTGTCAGGTCCAGTTGAAAGTCGCTCTCCTTGATATTAAAATCCTCCATGAGCTTACTCCAAAACACTGCTCTCATAAAACCTCTCTGTCCACTCTTTTTGCTTATCCACCACTGGTTTCTATAGATGGTCAGGAAATGATTATTTTCTCTGCAGTAACTTTTTATTTTAATTGAAAAAAAATCAAAAACCTAACTAATTTGGTGTCTTGGTTACCGAGAAAATCTTCTATTTTTAATTCATTGGGGGTGCGTGTGTGTTCTGTTTTGTTTTAGATAAGACAGGTTTGTTTGTTTTTTTACAAAATGTTTTTTTCTGAAGTCATTTTCTATTGAAAAAAAAGTTTCAAAAGAAGTTTTTTGACCAACCCTATTGGTTTCCTCTCTGATCTTGCACACGACACTACAATAACAACAGGTTCCTCTGTTGTTTTTTTGGTCTAGGACAACCTACTATATTTCTCTGCGTAATGGACACCTCATCTCATTTCCTATCTCACTTGAAAATTTGTCTTCTTAAGGAAAATAGCAACAGAAGAATTGCCATACTGTTCCATCAAGGCTACTAATAGATGTTTCAGGATAAAGTGCAGTTAATCCAGTAATGGGCAATTATGGGATTACCTGCCAACTGAGGAAGTTCTTTCATAACCAATTCTTCATAAATTGGCATATGCCTGAAGCATCGCCGTTTATATCCATACATGTATTTTATTTTTAATCCTATGCAAAGGATGTAGATTATGTCATTATCCATGCAAATGTCAATTCCATTATACAGTCTTCCTAACCTCTTGGCCTCAACGATATTTTATAGCAGTGAATACTATAATTTTGCATTGTGTGAAGAAAGTACTTACTTTTAGCAGTTTTTTAACTTGTTGCAGTTCATCTTATTCTTACATAAGGAAAAAGGGTAAATATGAGTTCCCGACTTACCTCTTCTATACACACATACACATTCTAGTATATAAAATTTTTGATATAGTATGCCCAAAATGAACATAATAGTCTATATGACGACAATTACAATTGATATATATAGTATCATCATAATACTTTCAATATTACTTTCAGTCCCATTCATTATACTTACTCACATTTTCTTAGCCTTATTGGACACAATTATGCATTGATCAAAGGTTTCCATTGAGCTGTCTGCAATTACACTTTGGTCATTTTCCTAAGTGCTAACAGTTAATTTAGAATGCAGCAAAGAATATGAGTTGTTTATATAAATTGTTTTCAATTTGCATTACCTTGCATTCGTCAACAATGAATTTCAATTGCCTTTGTGTTGCCCATTTATCTTTATTTGTTAAATCACTTGGATATTCCCTTAATACTTTTAGCATAATCTTTACTAACTTAAAACATTAGTATCATCTGAAAATTTCACTAGCCTACTGTTTCTCTCCTTTTGTAGATCATCAATGAATATTTTAAAAACTGATCCTTGGTAAACTTTTGCCACGATGAAAACACCTGACCACTGAATTTTACTCTGTGTCCAGCCCATACAGAAGAATCAGGTCATGAGACCCCTGAACATCAATTCTTATTAGGTACCATGATGGCATTTCCAAATCTAAATGTTCTTTTTTCAACTGAAAGCTTTTGGCTAAAATTGTTCAGTTTGGGGGAAATAATTTTCAGTTTTCAATTTTTCACCAAAAAGAAAAAAAATCAACTTTTTTTTCCCTATGAGGAATTCCTCACCTTTCCCTCCTCTGCATTCTCCTCCACCATTCCCTCCCAATCAACTGTAATTTTCATGAAAGACACTGGAATTGGTACTATGTCTCAAGTTCAGACTAGGATCAAGACTTTCCACAAGCAATTTATTTTCTATACACAAATACCATGCTATCTGGAAAAGTCATTGTTTTAGGCAGTTTTCCTTCCCTCCTCTATTCAGAGGGAAGCAGAACAATTAAATATACTGTTTGAATAACCCCCATCTCTAGTGTTCCCATTATAATGATTTTAGTAACCACTTTATTAAAACCTAATTGAAGACCCTATTACTGTTAGTTGAAATATCTGTGCTGCTTCATACTGAGTATTTCTTTGCTCATCTAATTATCATTTTACTTACTTATACTTAAATCTCTCTCTTTGCTAACATTCCATCCTACCAGATTTATATTTTTAACATACAAATAATAAGTAAAAGCATTACTCTTTACAGCTTATATGTTGCTTCTACTGCTTTTGGTAAAATGATGTCACTGGAGTCTAGTGTAGGTAGCTTATTACTAATATTCTAAAATGTAATCTGTTTATATTTTATTTTGGTCATATCTGTCATTCAAAATAATAAATGAGATTAATTATTTCTTTATAAATGGATTTTTATTTGTTCTTCTAATTCTTGATTAATTTGCATATTCAAGTTTTCTTTCTGGATAATCGGTCAATGTAACTGTTTTCATGCAAGCAAGCAACATCATATCCATGCAAAATATATTCAGTGTCAGGAAAGTGTGTTATTGCTAATTATGGCATGCCATCAATGTACAGCAAGATTTCTTCTAACGCTTATCTGGTTATATCTATGGCCCCCATCATTGTAATACCTAGCTGTCTTGTAAGTACTTCAAAATAGAAACAACAATAACATGTGTCTCTTCCTCAGCTTATTTTGACATCCAAATTGTATTGTACGAAGTTAATATTCTGGACTGTTATTGGATAACTAAAGGGAAAAAATAACACTGAAAAACTCTTAAAGGAGCACTGCTGTGCCTTGTTTCATCAATGCCTTGTAAGGGACAAATTAGTAATAAGGTTTTGAAAGTGGTCTTGAGCAGAGACTATCCATCCAATATGGAAAATGATGGGTTTATTTCGTAAGAAGCCAGAGGATTTATTTTGACCCTCCACACATACAACCCTTCCGCCTCCCACCCCTTTTTTTAAAGTGCATGGAGGATTCAACAACCAGACGGCAATTAAATTGCTATGGAACTACTGAAAAGACAAGCTTCTGAAAATATACTGCACAATCTCCACGTTCTAATAGTCCAAGAGAAGTTTATATTCAAATACTTAAAGGTGATGCAACACAGACACAAAAGTACCATCAATTACTCTTTTGCTTTGCTCCTGTGACACCATACATCTCGTCTAGGAATGAATATAAATCAGAAGCTAAGAGTTGTAGAAAATTGACTAGGGCAGCAAGGGGACACAAGAATAAATCTATGCCAGTAAAGTTAAGGATAATAAGGATTTTTTTAAAAGTATATTAAGAACGAAAGAATCTCATCAATGATATTGCTCCTTTCCTATGTGGAAATGGTAGAATTGGCAATAATAATGCAGAAAAGGCAACGTGTTCAATAAGCATTTCTGTTCTTTATATGGAGAAAAACAGATGAAACAGTCTCATTGTACAATGACGACAACACCCTTTTCATTCCACTATCATCTCAGGAAGATGTTAAACGGCAGCTATTAAAGATAGACATTTTTAAATTAGCAGGTCTGGATAGCTTATAAAAAAGTTTTTGAAAAACTGGTTGAGGAGTTCACAGGACTTTAATGTTTTATTTTCAAAGTCTTGGAACACTGGAGAAGTTCCAGAAGGCTGGAAGAAAGCTAATGTTGTGCCAATATTGTAAAAGGCAAACAGGATGATCCAATTAATTATAGACCTTTAAGTCTGACATCAATCCTGGGCAAAATAATGGAGTGGCTGACATTGGACTTTTACTAATAAAGAATTAAAAGGAGGGCAATATAATCAATACCACTCAATATAGGTTTATGGAAAATAGATCCTGTTAAACTAGCTTGATATGTTTTTAATGAAATTTAAGGTTTGGTTGATAAAAGTTATAGTGTTGACATAATATACATAGACGTCTGTATGGCATCTGAATTGGTAAAATGTGATATTTTGATTAAAAAACAAACAAAAAATTAAGGCATATATTAAATGGATTAAAAGCTGGCTAACTGATATGTCTCAAAACATAATTATAAACAGAGTATTATCAAACAGGTGTGTTTCTAATGGGGTCCTGCAGGCATTGGTTCTTAGCCCTAAGATAGTTAACCTTTTTTATCAATGATCTAGAAGAAAACAGAATCATCACTGAAAGTTTTCAGAAAACAAAAAGTTGGGAGAGTGGTAAATAACAGAGGACAGCTCACTGAATTGCTTAGTTAGCTGCGCACAAGCAAACTGTATGTTTTAATAGGACTAAATGTAAATGTATACATCTAGGAACAAAGAATATAGGTCATACTTGCAGGATGGGGAACTCTATTCTGGGAAGCAGTGACTCTGAAAAAAGATTTGAGAGTCAAGACAGATAATCAGTTGAACCCAAGCTGCCATTATGACACTGGAAAAGGGCTAATATCTTAGGATGTTTAGCAGGGGAATCTTGAATAGAAGTAGAGGTTACGTTACCCCTATTGGGTTGCTGGGATATTGTATCCAGTTCTGGTGTCCACAGTTCAAGAAGAATGTTGATAAATTGAAGAGGGTTAAGAGAATGACCTAAGGATTAGAAAACATGCCTCAGACTCATGGAGTGCACGCTATTGTCTTAAAGAGTAGGTTAAGAGGTGATTTGAATACAGTACATAAGTACTTACAATGGGTTCTTCAATCTAGCACAGAAAGATTATAGCACAGTCAAATAGTTGGAAGCAGGGCTGGCTCCAGCTTTTTTGCTGCCCCAAGCAGTGAAAGAAAACCATAACAACCCGATTGAGCTTCTATCAAATTGCCGCCGAAGCGCCGCCCCAATACCTGATGGAGCGTCACCCCTTTCTATTGGCTGCCCCAGGCACCTGCTTCCTTCGCTGGTGCCTGGAGCCAGCCCTGGTTGGAAGTTAAAGCTATATAAATTCAGACTAGAAATGAGGCATACATTTTCAACAGTGAGGGTAATTAATCATTGGAACAATTTACTAAGAGTTGTGGTGGATTCTCCCTCACTGTCAATTTTTAAATCAAAACTAGATGTTTTCTAAAAGTTAAGATCATTAAATTATTTTGGAGAAGATTTGTGGCCTCTGTAATACAGGTGGTCAGACTACATGATCACAATGGTCCTTTCTGGCATTAAATGTTATCCATCTATGAACCTGGCCTTTATTAAAAAGTATTTTGTTAATTTTAAATCCAAGTTGATTTTATTCAGGGGCAGGTTAATCTTGACAGGACTTTTTTTGTTTTTGTTTTTTTAAAGATAAATACGTTTATGATCAATAATAACTTCTTCAGTTATACATGTGAATGAAATATCATATGTCTGGGCATTATGGGATTATCACTTGAGTCAGGAAATAACCCCCCTTGCTCTGAGTTACAACACTGTACAATTAGTAACATGCATAAAAAGAATGTTGTAAAATTAATTACAGTGAACATCTGCTAATGACCTTCCAAATGAGAAGAGAGAAATAGCATTCTTTGACCAACTCTCCTGATACTTTAAACTGAGGTTTATTATTTATGGAGGATGTCTGCTTCCTGTTTGTATTCAGAATCAGATCCATTAACTTTAACAATCTGGGTTTTTTTGGGAGGTGGAGAGTTTGCTCCAGTAAGTCCACGTGTGGTCAACAAAAAACTAAAAAGGGAATGAACTGGATTTTATTTCTTTTCCTGTATTATCAACAGAATTGTTAGTTACATTTCAATTACAGGGATACATTTTGCCTTCAGTTACACTTGGAGGCAAAGTCCCCGCTGGAACCTAACTACTAACTCTAACTACTACAATAAACAGGTATTTATCTCCAGAGATAACTATGTACAAAGTCTAAAGGCACAAAGACCAAGGTAAGAAAAAATGCAAGTCCTTGGCAAGCAAGGAAAGGTGCGCCAACTGACTACCATGGTGGTAAGAAGGAACAAAGAGGGCATAGGGTCAACAGCATCTGATATACCATCGCATGAGCATGTCACTCAAGGGGCAACACAGATGGCACTACAAATACCGCTAAGGCAAAAATCTCTGATGACCGTTCACGCGCTCATATCTACAATGGAATTGACATGAGCAAGCACTAGAAGAAGAGCAGCTCTCTTTCCTCTGAAGCATCAGGAAAACATTAGAAACAGAATATAGATCTTGGAAGAACATTGGCTGGAAATGGACCAGCAAGATGCATGTTTATATATTCCCTATTTATTACTGACATCAGAAATGCCTAACATGATAACTGAGAATATAAAACACTTTGTATGTATCAAAGAAAAGATACATATTAATTCAAAAGTTATCCTCTGCTATTTGCAGTTTCTGTGACTCTTCAATTTAGTCTTCAACACCTATTTCAGAAGGTAATATGTAAAGCAGAGTGGTGCTAAACTGAGAGTTATTTTTCTTTTATTTGACTTCCCACAGCTGAAGTGAACTTTCTAGGGTTTTGCAGTAGACTCTGACGAACTGAGCTGAAGACAACGATTGATGCTTCTATAAACTGGCCAGAGCAGGAAAGTTGTTAGATTAAAGGCCGGCTAGTACCTTAAACAAACAGTGTCCTACAGTATTTTGACCATGTTTCTTCTTTAGGTCATCCATACACAGACAGTAATAATTTTCTTTTGGAGGACGGAAGCGGGAAAGAAGTTTAGTTAGTGGGTAATTCCTTCTTTTCTGCAAGACTTGTTCACATACATGCAACATTATAAATGTACTCACTTTCATGTTTTATTACTGACTTATCCCGCTAGATTACAGGACTACATTATTTTTTGTATCTCCCCCCCCTCGTAAAGCTGCATTATTTACTTGTCGTTAACATCAGTAGTGTGGTGGTGTTGGCCACATCATTCACTTCTTATGTGCGGGTTAGAAAATAAAGTCAGAAATCTCAGCTCATTTTGTAGCAACTGTCATAGTATAATTCTCAATCTGAACCTTAGAGTTCAAATATGAGGTACTAGCATAAATTCCTCTAAGCTTAATTACCAGCTTAGATCTGATAGCGCTGCCACCAGACAGGAATTCCAGTGCTGCCTCACTCTGTCTCCCCAAAACTTCCTTGGGGACCCCAAGACTCAGATGCCCTGAGTCTCACAAGAAAGAGAAATAACCCACTTCCCTTCTCGCTCTTACCTCCTCCCAGGCTTCCCCTCTGGGTTACCCTGGAAGTACTGTACTTAAACTCCTTGAATTACAAAACAGAGAGGACAATTTACCTTCCCCCTCCTTCTTTTCCCTCCCACCAATTCCCTGGTGAGCTGCAGGCTCAATCCCCCTGAGCCCCACGAGGAAAAATCCAACAGGTTTTAAAAAGAAAGCTTTATATAAAAAGAAAAAAAAAGACATAAAAATGGTCTCTGTATCAAGATGACAATATACAGGATCAATTGCTTAAAAGAAAAATGAATAAACAGCCTTATCCAAAAAGAAATACAATTTAAAACATTCCAGCAACTACACACTGTAAATACAAAAAAACAATATAAACCTATTGTTTTTCTACCTTTGTACTCACAACTTGGAAACAGAAGATTAGAAAACCTGAAGGTAGAGAGATCCTCTCAGAGCCGAGAGAGCACTAGAACAGAACAAAGAACCCACACCCAAAAATTCCCTCCCTGAGCTTGAAAAATCCGGTTTCCTGATTGGTCCTCTGGTCAGGTGTTTGGTTCCCTTTGTTAACCCTTTACAGGTAAAAGAAACATTAACCCTTAGCTATCTGTTTATGACAGCAACACAAAGAAATGCTGTAAAGAACAGTTTGCATGTTGATAAGTCTATGCTTAGAATGCAAAGGCTCAGCTTGAACCATCTGAATGGTCTATTATTTGTGTTCCATTTCATCCATTTGTAAATAAAGAGCAACAATCTAGACCTGATGTAAGCATTTGAAACTATAGCATAGTACTAGCGGAAACCTATGAGTTAACAGCAAGTGCCTCTTTTCATCAAGACAATATACTAACATTATGGAGAGACTGTCAAAGTTGCAACTAGTTTTTATTATAAGTCCAATTTCAACCCCACAGTAAATTAGGTTTGGAAAACCAATTCGAGCTGAAAATTACCAGTTTTATTGTGTAGGCACAATTTGAAATAAACAAGTAATTACAAATGTATCTCTATTTAAATTTTTAACCTTTGGTTAAAATTTGTCTCATACTTGTTAAAAAATGGCTTGTTACTACCCCTTCAAACTTTTCATATCCTTGAATCTCTTTGCAAACTCCTGCATTAGATGTCCGAAAAAATTGCATTCAATCATGCAAAGTTACGGCTTTTCTTGTGGATTGCATTATGGCTCTGTCATAAACATACAGCTAAGGGTAGCATAAAATCCCTCTTCTACCTGTAAGCGGTCAAGAAGCTCAAATAATCTGGTTGGCACCTGACCAAAAGGACCAATAAGGGAAGAAGATACTTTCAAATCTGGGGGGGGGGGAGTTTTGTTTGTGCTCTCTTTGTTGTTCTCTCTTGGACAGAGAGGGACCAGGGCAGAAAAACCATCTCCTAAAACCCTACCTGAAATAAGCATCCAAGATTACAAAAATTGTAAGTAATATCAAGGAAATGCGTTAGATTATCTTTTGTTTTAGCTTGAGAATTTTCCCTATGCTAAGAGGGAGGTTTATTCCTGTTTTCTGTAGCTTTGAAGTTTTGCCTAAAGGGAAATCCTCTGCATTTTAAATCTTATTACCCTGTAAAATTACCTTCCATCCTGATTTTACAGAAGTGCTTCTTTTACTTTTTTACAGTTCTGTTTTTAAGAACCTGATTGGTTTTTAATGTTCTAAAAACCCAAGGGTCTGGTCTGTGCTCTTATTGTTTACCTATTCGGTTGGTATATTATTAAGTCTCCCCAGAAAAGGGGGTGAAGATGGTTGGGGGGATATTTTGGGGAAATAGGAACTCCAAGTGGTCCTTTTCCTGAATTTTTATCTAACTCACCTGGTGGTGGCAGCGATACCATCCAAGGACAAGGAAGAATGTGTGCCTTGGGGAAGCGTTTAACCTAAGCTAGTAGAAATAAGCATAGAGGGTCTTTCAGGCGGGTCCCCACATTTGTACCCTAGAATTCAGAGTGGGGAAGGAACCCTGACAGACTTTCACTGATGTCAATAGGAGCATTATTCAGGGATTATCACGAGAGCAAGATGAGTTGCCAATATATTTCTGCAAGCATGACGTTCTTTGTTGGCTTCTAGAAAGAATGTAAGCTCAATTGTGGACCTGGAACTGTGAGACTAATACACCGTCCTGCCTAAGGACTTGTGTGGTTTATTACTGAGAGCTGTTAACCATTCCTTTTATATATGCCACTTTATCTGAGAGAGACACTGTTTTTATTTATTATGTGGGAAATGTAAAATGCATGCTTGCCCTAACGGAGTTTTATAAATCATGCAATAGGCAGTAGACGGTTGTTGCTTTGCAACCTTAAAAAGTGGTTTATTGTTTTTTTTTAGGGGTGGTTAATTATTGACAAGGGTTATAGTTTTTCTTGACCTTAAAAATTAGCAGTTTGATTCGGTAAACACACAACTAGCTTTATTCATGCAAATAATCACATTTAACTCTTATCAAGAAACCACTAATCAACTTATGATATTCAGTAACTAATTTCCCACCTGATGTCCATCATTGCTCTTAATTGGAAATGATCATTATAATGAATTAAATTATGCTTCATCTGTCAACCTTTTTAAAAAATGTAATTCCATATTTTGTTGAGTTGTATCACCTAATCAAATTATGGTTATAAGAAAAAAAATTCTGACAGATCCTAATTTATCCTGATTTATACTGCCTATTTGTCTAATAAAAATTAAAATGTATAGCAGAACAATCCAGACAAATAACGACATGTAATTATTATTAACCAGTTATGTGCTGCATTTGTATATTCACGTGCTTTTTTACTGGTGGGACAACAAAGCACTAACCAACAAAAGCAGACTTAATACTGTCCTCTCAATACATGTTTCTTGGAAGAAACACATATATGTACATCTTTTGAAGTATAAAAATCTTCTAGAGAAATCTGTCTTTGAAAGTACTCCAAGGTCAGTAGTATAAGAAGATAAGGAACAGTGAAATATTTACATCACTGTGCAAAACCATTATCTCAACTATCCTAATGAAAACATAATGCAGTAACTAGTATAGTGTACTGTATAGTTAAAAGAGCATAGAACCAAAATTAAGAAGTGGTCATACTATTAATTACAAAGTAATATGCCAAATGAAGACGATCATGGTGCTCACATACTTTTAGTCAAGAAATAAGGAATACCATACCTGCAAGTTGATTGATAAAGAAACTAAAGTATAAAAATAAATAGGTCACCTGCAGACCTAACTCCAGGGCTTCATTTCCACCTGACAGTACTTCTCTGCTGCCTTCACTTTTAGCCTGCATCCAGTCCTGTCCTCCTTTACAGCTGCATGCCTTGAGCTTTTCCCTCTTGGCCTTTCACCACATTAAAATCATATAGGAAATTTTAATTATTATTTTCCAATGAGACTGCTTCTAATGATGTTAAGTGACTCTAGTTAAGCCTTTGAACATAAAGCCTCTTCCATCTTTGTACAGTAACTCATCAAGTGTCTGAATAATTCATGAAGGCAGATGAATGTCTGCTTCCCCTGTAAATATATACTACACAGACAAAATAATTAGTTTGAAGTAATACCGAGGGTCCGATTTAACCAACCAACAAAGAAGTTCAAAGCTAAAACTTAAAATTGGTCCTTAGTTAGCAAAAGTTAGAGAAATTTGGGGGCCCAGTACATCATATTTCCTGGGTCCCCACTACCATCCATTTCACCTCCCATTTTGCCTCAGTCACAGAATTTTTGGAGGAGGGGGGAGGTGAGCTAGAGACCCTGGTATAAGTGTCTTCCCTTCCTCAAGTCAGCCCTTAGCATAAGGTCTTTAGATATTGCAAAGGGGTCTGCATGCATTATTGGCCAAAATCTCAGTTACACCCGTGCAGTACTGCTGAGTCAGAGATTTCACTACTGTAAATGAAAGCTGAATTTCATTCTAGGTAATTTTACAGTACACTATGAATACTAACACTTTAATACAAGAGATTAGTCTTAGCATGGACTTTGAGTTGCTTTTAGATTTAATATTTTAGCAATTGTGCATATGAGAGATATTAGACACAGATTAATGCATTCATTCCTCCTGGGGAGAATTCTGCACCACTGCGCATACACAGAATTTATGTCCCTGGAAGATTTCTTTGCTTCCCTGTAGAAAAATGACTTTCTGATGGGGAAGCAAAGGGAAGCCACAAGATCGGTTATGCAACCCTCCCTGGCAGTTTTGGATGCCCAGGGCAGCCAGCAGAAAGGTAAATCACTGTGGGGAATAGGGCACAGCTGGTTAAGACCTGGATGGTGACTCCTATTCTGTGTAAGGCTCAGCTGCTAGTCCCAGCTGGGCTGGAGACGACAGGACTTCCTCTTCTGCTGCACAGCATCTGGGGCTGTGTCAGACTCACTGCCAGATTTCTCCCCCGTCTGTAGGAAGCTCTGCAAACTGCCCCCCCCCATCTTCTTCCTCCACCCGTCACTCCTCAGCTGCGGGGGAGGGATCACTGTATGGGGAGCTGCTCCACCTTGCACCTAGACTCTCCCACCAAGACTCACCCACCCCCACACCCAGAATCCCTTCTGATGAGCCCTGCTCCCCCTGCACCTGGACCACCCCAATGAGCCATCCACCTCCTGATCCCTCCCTGCTGAGCCGCAACCACCTTCACCTGGACCCCCCTATGGAGTCCCATTACCGTTGCCTCCAGACCCTGCCAACAAGTTCTGTGCATCCGGATGTCCCCTGCACCCAGATCCCCTACTGAGCTGTATGCACCCAGATTACCCAACACAGAACCCTCTCAACCCAGACCTAGATCCCCCCATACTAAGCCCCTCCACACTGGGATCCTGCCTTGCTGAGCCTGCCTGCCCACAACTAGTGCATCTCGCTCAGAGGGGCAGGGTCCTGGCGTGTTTCTGGGGCAGGCTTAGTCCTTGTGCTGTGTCAGGGTTGGGTGCAACCTCATCGCTGAGTCCATGTCCCAGGGGGAGCTGCACAGTGATCTCCCACCTCTGTGCAGCCAGTGACCTATGTTCTCCAATGCCATGCTGGAGCCTCCACATTTATTTGACAAATAAAATTTGCAGAATTTTAAAATATTGTGTGCAGAATTTTTAATATTTTGGTGCAGAATGCCCTCAAGAGTAAATTTATAGATGCAACTTTAGTCTTCAGCCTTGAGACACTGTGTTACATTCAACAAGCACTCTGACAGTTAAAAACAAACTTCCATTCCTTCACAACATAGCATCCTGATGTCCTCAGCAGATATAACATATTTTGCTGTCAACATATTCTAAACTTCCCACAGTCTATTGCTAAAAAAGCTGGACTATCTTACAGTCTCTATGACTATTGGTTGCCAGATCCCTAGAATTACTAGCAATCTGTCACTACTGGCACGTTGTGTATTTCTATAATGTTGTATGCTTCTATTATATTCTTGAACGTCTAAATTCTCGCAGAGTAGATTAACATTCTGCAGTTAAAGTTTTATCAGCATATCTCATTTGCCTACCACAGTAGTTTCTAGGCACTGTACATAGGTTCTAAAAAACTGTAGTACTTGCCAAAATGAGACAGTTAATTCTGCTTCCTACTCTTTGATACAATTGTTGGTATCTACAGTACCCACGAAAGTGCCTTCAGTGCATGTTCAAACAGGACGTTGGGGAGTTAGTCTGTGCTGGCTTAATACTCAGAGCATGCAGACATGTAAAGCTCAATTATGTGCCTCCATATCCATTCTCTTTTTCTTGATTTAAGGACTTCTCAGTGACCAGGGATAGAGAAGTGTAACAATTGGGTGTTCCTCCCACATCTAATTAACCGGGATTAGTACTATCACTCTTCACATTCTGGCATCCTTTATCTGCAAGAACAAAAATAAAATTAGTTTGTGGTCTACACTACCAGGGGTGGCTATAGGTATTTTGCCGCCCCAAGCATGGCAGGCAGGCTGCCATCGGTGGCTTGCCTGCGGGAGGTCCCTGGTCAAGCGGATTTGGTGGCATGCCTGCGGGAGGTCCGCCGAAGCTACAGGACCAGCGGACCCTCCACAGGCATGCTGCTGAAGGCAACCTGCCTGCCGCCCTCACGGCGACTGGCAGAGTGCCCCCTGTGGCTTGCCACCCCAGGCACATGCTGGTGCCTGGAGCCGCCCCTGTACACTACATAGTACTGGTGCCTGCCATAATTACAGGAAAAAGTAAACAATTCCTTTGTATTGCTTGGCCATTTCTGTATGTCAGATAGAACCATGAAAAGCAATGTGGTACATGGTACTGTAAAGCAAGGCTATGGTAAAACGCAAGACCTAGGAAAATGAGCTAATGTTGAAGTTAGTCTGTTGTCATAAAGAACAGGAGTACTTGTGGCACCTGAGAGACTAGCAAATTTATTTGAGCATAAGCTTTCATGGGCTACAGCCCACTTCATCAGATGCATGTAGTGGATGTAGCCCACGAAAGCTTATGCTCAAATAAATGTGTTAGTTTCTAAGGTGCTACAAGTACTCCTGTTCTTTTTGCGAATACAGACTAACATGGATGCTGCTCTGAAATCTCTTGCCATAGTCTCAGAATTCCTTGATTTTTCTGAGCCCTAAAGATGAGTCCTAAAGATGCAGAGCCATAGAAAATGAACACAACTTCCTTTGATTTGTATTTTTAAAGAAACATCTCTGAAAAAAATAGATGAAAATAGATAGGTAAAGTGAAGCTAAAACTCCAGGAATAGCTTCTGCAGATAAAATAAATGCAGTTTTAGCACAAAATCTCTCTCTGTTCTGCAGACTTATTTTTTCACTTGGCAATCTTTATGTAGTGACCAGGTCCAGCCTTGTTTAGCTTATGAGATCTGACAAGATCACAGCTCATGGCACTATAGCTGTAGAGAACAGATTTTGTTCCTGCTGTGTTCATTGACACTTCAGGCAATGAGATAAAGGGAAAAACCATCAACAAATCATAAATAACATGAAGACAAAAAAAAGATATTAAACCTTTCCTATACCTTAATGTATGCACATATGATATATATTAAATACTCCTGAAAGAAATAAGATTAGTGAAGGTGAAGGAGGGTCGTAGAATATGGTCCATAATTAAGATTCACCACAATTCTAGAACACTAGGCACAGAGTTCACTAACATGAGTATTCATTACACCCAAAGCTACTGTGCTTCAGGAATTAGACAAGATTAGGCATATTCAGACCAGAAAGCATATATTTTTTTTCAAATCTGTAGCTGCTGTGCTTTCAAATTGCAATTGATTTGGATTCCAAGAATTTAATCATTCCATGCAATAATTGTATACTCACAATATCATTATTTGAGTTGGTGCTACAGTTACATTGCAAATTAACGTGTAGGTGACACGTTCAGAATGTAGCAGAAAATGATGTTGAGCAGGGCTCACAGTGAATAAGTGGTACAAGCACAGAGATATTTTGCTAAATGTTACTAAGACCTCTAGATTTGAGAAAGATCCACACTGCATCTGACCCCAGTGAAAAGCCTTTTAGAATTAGAGATGACTGGGGATATCTACATCTATGAACATGCGGATAATTGCACTTCGGTACATGGGAAAAAACCCAGTAAAGATACTGTGATGTGCATGGTTTTCAAGTAACAAATGTATTCAAATATGTCCGTTCTTTTCTTAAAATAAAGCCAGTTTGTGTATCTATGTGCTAAAAGACCACCTGAAACATTCTCAAGAGTATGTAAAAATATATTTTCCAAGTTTGAAGAACACGAACAATGATTTTCTATTAAAAATAATAAAATCTCTTACAAAACAGTGCATGAGAGATTTCATCCACAAAAGTTATCCTGTGAGAGAAACCAACAGTTTCCAATAGAAAAGTTATATCAACCTTAAATGTAGCTTCATGAGTCTGATGCTCTAATTATAGCAATCTCTGGGCAACAAAAGTTTTAATGAAAGGCTGCAAAGAAGTTTCAAGTGTACCTCCATTTTTCCACACACACAACGTTCTTAATTCCTTTGGGGATCTGAAATGTTTCAGTCATGGCCTTAATTTTGGTGATGGGAGGGGAGTACAACTTGTGAAGAGAAATCTATTCTATTTTTCAGTTATGTGAAGCTGAAAAATAATATATATTTTCCTACTGGTAAAAAAAACAATCCTCTCTCCTATCTTCTTTCCTCTCCACATGCCATATTTTTATTGCAACAGGGGCACCTAAAAAACAGCTGAACTTTTATATGCGACATACAGATATTACTCTTTTTTAGATTACTTCTATAAACAAGCAGATAAAAATGGGAACAGTGTAATCCCTTGTGTTCATGTCAAGCAAACTGTGGTCTCTGGAGCAGTTCCAAGTGACCCATGGAGCTGATTATTAGTGAAGTGTCTGCCAAACTCATACTGCAGAATAACATGGGGAGTTTCACCAGTTTTCAGCTCTTGTTACAAAAGTCTGGCACAGTTCTAATGTAGACAGTTTTAAAGGAGAAGAAATCTAAAGCACTCAAATATTACTATGATGATATGCAGCCTTTCCAAGATATTGACTTCTGGAGCTGCAGCACCGAAAGAGTAGCAAAGACATTTGGAGGAACGGAAAGCGGTCTCAATGACTTTAGTTGTACGTGGTCTCAATGCTATTACGTATAGCTCAATTGTTATTTTGCAAGTGAGCTGTTGTAGGTATTTAGAAGAAAATGAAATACTATACACTGAAACTTAGCACAGAATTGTTTTAGGAAAAAAATATCGAAAATACAAGTAGCTTATAGATTTGACAGTCTTCACATATATTTTATCTTCACACATTTTTTATAAAAAAAATTCCCCTCTCACCCCTATGGGTGGTGTGTGTCTTCCTCAACCTCGGGTCCTCTACCAGAGGCCTGGGACTTTGAGGGTTCTGCGCAGTATCTTAGCTGTTCCTAGCACTGCACTCTTCTGGACAGAGAGCTCTGATGTTGTTCTTGGGATCTGTTGGAGCCACTGCACCAGCTTAGGTCCCGCCCGAGTGCTCTACCCACTGGGGACCATTTGGCCTTCACTTTCCATACCTCTCTAGTTCTTTTTCAGGCCTGGTCTTCAGCTTTCTATATCCTTCTTCCTGATGTTGCTGTCACTTGGCCCTGCTTAGTATCTACACACGCTGTTTTGCTCCTAATCTCTTACCCGCTGTTGGTGATGGCCAGTACCTGCCTGTCGTCTGGATCTTGGAAGTTCACGAAGCTTAGCCCTGCTATTCTCCACAACATTCTGTGGATCTCCTCTGGTTTGGAGGAGTCTAGCCATCCGCTGTGCAGATGTTCCTGTACATGCCAAGCCTTGGTTGGGCCGTTCAGGGTATGCTGTCTCCGCCTGATCTGACTCCTTGTCACTAGGTGTATGGACTGTCGCTGAGCTCTCTGCCGTCTGCACTTGGGTCCTCTCTGTGTGGTAACTCTGCTTCATGGATCTTAAGTGCTCAGTGCTAATGTTCCTGCTGATGATCGTGGCTCAGTTGCTGTCTATTAGTCCAGCTTTTCTACAGTCACTGGTCGGATTCCCATGTCCGCCACCTCGTATTGTCGATGGTACTTCCCATGCAGGGTCTTGTCTTACCTGGCTCTTCTGCTTGTCTCCTCCCATGTCTGCTGTCTCGGCATTCTCTCGCAAGCTATCTTTGGGGGCCATTTACAGGATGTATCGTGGGATGTTCCGGGTGCATCAGGACAGTGGCTTGACGCTCACCAGCCCCGCCGCTTCTTTTCCAGGCTGTATACAGTCTCTGGGTGTTGGACTTGGGGTGGAAACCTCCGTGCATGTGCAAGCGCTTCCGGGTCTTCACGATCGGCAGCTCCATGTCCTCCTTTTGCAGCTCACCTTACGCAGGGTAATCTATTGTCTGCAGGCGTTATCTGTTGACTGGCGTGATCTTGTTTTCCCCTGAGTGGCTCTTTCAGGGACCTGTCTGGGTGTGATTACGCTCATCTTGTGCTAGAAGTTGGCTCTGTGTATTGCGCCTTGGTGCTCTGCTCTGTGCCCTTGGTCAGTGCGCATCTTTCTCATGCTGGTTTCCCTTATGGTGTGTCCCATAGATTCGGACGTCTCGTATCCCGACGTCTACACACATTTCTGCAGGTAACTGTCTGGTGTGGGCGCTAGCTGGACTCGTACGTCATTTGGGCGCTCGCGGCGTGATATTCGGTTAGTTAGGTAAAGAAGCGTTTGTGAGTCGAATCGCGGTGCAGCTAAGCTCCAGAGTGTCCGCTTCCAGCATACGATCGCAGAGTTGGAGGCAACCACTTACCTATTCGCTTATCTCTTCTTCATTGCACTAATCGTGCTGAGACTCACACTATCTCAGTCAAGACCGGCTAACCATTAGCCATTCACACGCATTAAATCGGTTTCAACTGCTCAGAGTAGCCGACGGAGTCAGATGGGATTGAGCGGGTCGCGGGATGTGTCGGTTCTGCTTAGCGTAGCGGTGTGAGTGTCATCGATGTAGAGGAGTGGTGATGTAGTTGCGGCGGTCGTAGACATGTACGCCGTATCCGTCCTTGTGATTCTCTGGCTTGAGGGGGTTTAACCTTGCAGAACAGCAGCGGGGACATGCTCACCTTGGTCTACTGCCACACGTTGATGGCCACTTGTGCAAGCTGCTGTGAGTTGCTTCAGTGTTGTTCTTCATCATAGTCCCATGAGTTCTTGGGGAAGTCCTGTAGCGTGCTCTCTTGAGCTGTGTGATAGACCAGACGGGAGTGCACAGATGCAGGTGTGGAGGTTGAGTCTGTAGGGCTTGTGCTGTAGTGCAGATCCAGGGCTGTGGTCGGAGGGTCTGTCTAGCGCTATGGTGCTGTGGAGCGACTGCGAATCTTATCTAATGAAGCAACCTGGTGTTTTGACGCCTTGGTGTTGTTCCAATGCCCTGCGGGGCGTGGGTGGCTGAGTGGAGGTGGGTTGTTTTAAGGAAATTGAGCGATTATCGGAGTTTTTACTCATGCCAGCAGCCCTAGAAGAGCTAAAAGCGATTTAAAGCTTTGTCTTTTTTTACAGACAAACAACAAACTTGCTACTGTGCATCAACATTACCACAACCTGTTGTATGGAGCAGAATGTATTTAAAGGGAAGATACTATATTCATTTTCTTGGGTCAACAGGGTTAGATTACAAGCAAATGAGGGGCGACTGTGGAAGTGGCTGAATAAGGGTCGGTGCATTCGCGGTGGAGGGCGAGGAACGGTGACAGAAGCCGCGGAAAGTGATGTTTTGTAGCGACGGCGGATGGTGTGTGGTGGTGGTCGGATGAGGTAAGGTGGTCTCGCGGGGCTTGTATGGTCGTTCTAGGTGCTGTTGTGGGCTCGTGGGGCTCTCGTCGGGACGGCTGGTGGCGAGGCGAGTGACATTGTGAATAGAGTGGGTGTTTGTCGCGCTTTCTAGTGATGAAGAGGGCCGGAGCGTGAGGCGGAGAAGGGGCGGGATGGCTGGAGCGTTCAGGCAGAGGGGGCAAAGGGGGGTGGCGGCGCCGGTTGTGTCGGCATGGCAGGGGTCGCTTTGGGTGGCGTGCGTTAGCGAGGTGCATGGAGGTTTGTGTCGAGGTGGAACTATCTAAGGCTATGGGAGTTGTCGGGTGGCTGTGCGCAGATAGGACTGGGGTGGAGTGGGTGATGGAGGCGTGGGTTGCGGATGGGGTCTGAGCTGGCTTTGTGGTGTGCGCATATGGGGGTTGAGAGAGCGGTTGAGTTCAGAACAGTTCGCATTCGTGGTTGGGTGCTGCTGGGTCTTGTGCGAGGAGGTGAGGGAGTGTCGGGCTTGGGCCGCGAGAGACGGCCGCGGCAGCGCAAGCAGCTGTAGGCCGTTCGCGACTGAGCGAGCAAGGCTGTGCAAGTTGGGGTTGACGCGAGTATTACGGGGTAGGGCATGGGCGGTAATGTGGACAAAGATTGTGTTGGGGCGTTTGTGGTGTGGGCGCTGGTGTCAGCGGGCTGGCTATCTAAGTTCAGATTCCGGGCGCCGCGGGTTGCTGCGGTGTGGGGAAGGTCCGCTCTTACGTTGAAAGTTGTAATGGCGCGGACAGGGAGGTGAAGGTCTCCCTCTTTCCACCTTGTCGCCTTGCACTAGCGCATCAGGACAGTTCCGGCAGATATTGGATGCCTGTTGGCCTCGTCTGACGATCTCTACGGCGTATCTCGTGTAGAGCTGATTGAAGTAGCTTGCCTGCGTGGTGTCTCTAGAGGCTCGCGTACTTGTCTCACTTCTTAGATGGAATTATTGGTGCTCGGGCTGGGTGGGCTCTATTCAGATAACGCTGGTCTCATCCACCCTCCAACTCTCGTGTGTACAGTTCCTCGCTATCGCTGCCTTGCGAGATCCGGAATCGGTTCTCCGCGTTGTTCTTCTGATGTTGCCGGTGGTAATTGATTTTAGATATCGCTCAGCTACGTTCTTCACGTAGCTGAACGTTACTTGGTCTTATCTAAATCGATTTGCCCCGTAGTGTAGACCAGCCGAGGGTCTAATGGCCGGGAGCGGCCCGTCCAGACTATCGTCGGGCTCTGGAGTTCCGTGGACTGATGCTAGTTCGTATCTAGCATCAGACACTGTTGGAGGGTGATGGGGATTTTTGGGAGAGAAATTACTGGTTGAAGGGACATTAGCTTTGTATTATAGTCAGCTGATGATTCAAGGGTTTTCTTTAGGGTAGACATAGGAAGCTGTCATTTGGCTATGGGTGTGTTTTCTCCAGGGGCTCATAATGCAACTAGGTTTGCCTACTATTTGAATATCCAATAAGGATTCATTTA
>NC_133773.1:68821659-68831310 GCF_003597395.2 Chelonoidis abingdonii
GCTGTGCTCAGATTGGTCTGTCTAGACCTTGAGTCTTGGGCGACTGCTCTATCTATGAGCAACTGGTGTTTTGAGCCTCTGGTGTTGTTCCCAATGCCCTTCTGAGCTGTGCTCATGTACTGGCCTATATGGCAGATTAGAGCAGACTGAAATTTTTCAGAAAAAATGAAATTTTAATCAAAAGGGGACTAGTGATATTTTTCACCTGTTTTCTCTTTTTTTCAAGCAGCTCTAAAGTAGAGTTCAAGCTGGAAATGATTTCTAATTTACACAAAGAGAAAGCTGTCCTGAGAGCTGATAAGGATAGAACTATCTGCAAGTTGGTTTGAGTGCTCTTACTGTGGTGGTGGTGGTGGGGAATCTGTATTCCAATAAAATACAAGTAAATTGCTAAGAAAAAGCAAGTGGTACGTTCATGATTCTTCACTGCAGAATACAAAAAACCTGAACATATGCTTGGGGTTATATTCTTCTTCCCATTACACTGCTGCGAATACGAAGTAACTGAACTGAAGTTAATGGTATTAATCTACTCTCTCTTACACCAATGTAGAGCTGAAGTTAGAACTTTGTTCTTCCATTGTTATATTGATTTTGCTCTGGGAGCAGTTCATCTGAATTTGTGGAATAGTAACATATCATACTTCATAAAAAAGTGTTGGACAGTTGGACCCTAAAAAACACACAAAAACCTAAGGGAGGTTAGAAAAGAGTGTAGAGTTTTTGAATATCAAGGTGCTTTTTAAAAAATTCACAATATATTCTAGACACCAAATTTTACAGTTAAATATAGCCACACTTGTTAATCACCCCTGAATGCTGATAAACCAATATGTATACAACTCTCACTGGCCCCATGTAGTCAATTACATTCCCAAAATAAACTGTGAAAACAGAAAACCAAATTGTCTTGAATTTTCTCATGTACAAAAAATATAAGTTGCTTCCAGTCACATAATTTTGTTTTTATCTACTGCACAGTTTGAATTGAAAATAAACACACAAAATGACTGAACTAATTGCAAACCTCCTACATCATAGAAGCCAATATGTAACATATTTCCAGTGACAGGCAGAGACTGAACACAGCTCTAGCTCATATAACACTGCATGCTACATTATTTAAAAAAGTATCTCTTTGCAAAAGATTCACTTGGGCTCAGTGTCAAGCAATTATAGAATTACACTATTTAAATATCACTGCATTCAGAGAAGCAAAATCCTCATCTTACGAGCAATGCCCATAGGAACTATGGGGTGGGAGGATGGGCAGAGGGGCAGGTGTTGAGGTGATCAGAGTCTTTCCCACCAATGCAAAAGTAGGGCACCAGGCACTCAGGATATTGTACAGTGGCTGCAATTACAGCTCTCAGAAAATAGTAGCAGCCCAATCTCTCTCTTTCCCCTTACTCCAATATCCAGTTTCGGACCATGACCTCTGTACTACTCAATAACAGAATGGCCACAGTTCAACCCTACCATGTCCACTCAGAATTCCTACGCAGAGTCAACACAGAGTTGGGCTCTGGAGTATGAGGGACTAGTGTAATATCCCACTGTGTGCGTTTCAGTCACCGCCTCAAAATACTACTTTTTGGTCCTTGCAAAGAGAAGTTGGGGTTTTGCCTAGAGATGAGCATTTTTACAGGAAATACCGATAAGTAACCATATTTTATACGATTATTTGAAAGTAGGAGTTTTGGTCCTAACTGTCCTGGATGAGGGATGCAATCTCCCAAATCCCACTGAAAGCAGGGACAGCGAAATGTGTTTATCTGAGGGAAGAATTTATCTAATATGTGTTCTAACTCATTGGAGCATGGTGTATATGAGGGGAGGGGAAAGCTGTCAGAGGAATGCAAAGGGACAGTGGAAGACATGAATGTTAAAGTAATCTTCCTTTACTTTTTACAATGTTGCCAGGGACTCTTTCAAACACTGCATTAGGTCACAGTCCCTGATAACCAGACTACTTGTGATATAACAGATCATTATTTAAAAATAGAGGTTGGGTTGTTTTAATTTGCACCTCCTGGTCTATTCCTGCCCAGAGTCAAGTGTTATATGACGGCTTTTTTTTAGGTGTGCACAAAAGTTCATGTTGACAACATTCATTACTGAAGGAAAGCTTTGTTACTGCACTTTGTAGAATCCACTGGGTTTACATAATTAATTACAATCCACGAGAAAAACAGATTTCTAATAAATATATATATTCATGTTTAGAAATAAAGTAGATCAGAGTGCAGGTCAAGCTGAGAAAACGGATGATTTTCATTAAAACACAGAGCCCAGGAATCAGAAGACCGCAGTGCTAATTACGGCTCTGCTACAGACTTCCTGTGGAATCTTCAGCACATATTTTCAAAACGGGCCACTAATTTTGGACATCCAGCTTTAGCCACACAGACCAAAGTTCTAAAACGTGCATGCTTAGAGTTATGCTCCCACAAGGGCCATTTCAAGAAATCCAGCCAGGTGAGCACCTCCATTCGCATGGCCTAAGAGATTCACTGTATTGTTTTCTCCCACATAGCATTCCTTACCCAATTATGCCAAGCTAGATAGTGGAAGTCGGGGGGAGGGAAGGCTATTACTTTATGTAGAAAAACTTGAATAAAATTAAACAATTTTTTGAATTTTCATAAAAACATGTGTTTTAATTACATTAAAATTAATTTCATTCCCTCCCTCCTTCTCTTCCTCTCCTGCCTTCCTTTTTCTCCTCTATGTGGGGAGGGGGAACAAAATTTTTTTTTCAATTTGAACCAAATTGAACTGTAACAATTTTTTTTTCATTTGAACTATAAGAAAATTTTCACCATAACAAAAAAAAGTCAAAAATTTCTAATGGTAATTTTTTTGTGACAAATTTTGAAAATTTTTAAATGTGCTGTAGGTGGAAGGTTTTAATTCCATAAAGAATTTGCCCAAGTTTGTGTGTATTCTTTACCCCAGGGGTTCAAGCACTCCACAGCAATCTCAGTGAGCACAAAGTAGTTTTTAACCCAGATTGGGAACACTAGATCATGAATGATCAAATATCCCACTGTTATTTCAGCCTGTCCCTGGTGGGATTGAATGCTAACGACCTGCAGGTTTCCAGCAGCTAGAGGCTTGGTGTCCTTTTCTGAACCAGATGTGGGCACCTAAATTGATACTTGAGCACCGACGTCAAGCACCATGATTTTAGGAGATGCTAAGCATTTTGTTTCCAGATTCCTCAGAAAATCTAGCACTTAGATAAAAAAGGACTAAATATGAACTTAGGTGCCTCTCTTTAGGCATCCAAATTTGAAAATGTAGGCCCCGGTGCCTGATTTTCAGATATTGAGCATCAACAGTCATTTGAAGTCACTGGGATAATCAGATCTGTAAAAGTATGTAAAACTGAGCACCCAAAGTAGAAGGTCATATTGGAGAATGTGGGCCTTAACCTTTCTATGACACTGTTCATCTGTAACATGGGGAGCATAAAACTCAGCTATCTCACTGAAAGGGTATTGAAAGGCTCAATTCATTCATGTTTTGTGAAGTACACTGCTTTCCCAATATAAACACAGCCCGATATAACACGAATTCGGATATAATGCGGTAAAGCAGCGCTCCGGGGTGGGGGAAGGGGGTGTGCACTTCAGAGGATCAAAGCAAGTTCGATAATGTGGTAAGATTTTTTGGCTCCCAAGGACAACGTTATATTGGGGTAGAAGTGTATTTGAGATCTGAAGGCACTATTTTAACAGATCTAACTGTTTTTCAGAATCCATCATGCTACTGAAACTTAGGAACTACTCTGAAGAAGTAGTTGGATGCTCTGCATGCCAATTTACATTTAAATACCCAGAATGCTCTTCCAGCTGTCTGCTAATTCACAGCATTTGGGGCACCTCTAAGGCGATATGGAAAGGGTTAGTTGTGCTAGCTTGTGCATAGAGTTCTTTTCTCTATGATCTATAACACATACTATTAACTGGAATCACAATGGGGATATATGCATGTGGTATACTAGAAAAGCACCTGCACATTACAACTTCATTAACTTAGCTGTGAGAGGACCTGGCTCACAGAAAAGCACTCGGAATTCTGTTACTTAATAATTAATCCAGGGACAAAATTTAGACACCAGAATATTTAAAAGAGAACATCTATACTTAGCAATAACTCTGTAAACCTGAAAGCTTCCTTCCACTCCCTCTGCACCTCAAAAGTCTATCTACAAGATGTTCCTCACCTGACTCCCATTACAAGTACAAAATTGTGCGGGTATCATTATCATACCCATTCTATCTTTAGGCAGCTGGCAGATTCCTTTTGTTCTCAGGTAGCCAAATTGCATTCAGGTTTGTCTCATTTCTGCTAAGAGAGCAATAAAAGTCAAGTTTTAAACAGAATGCCTGGAACATTAATGATACCACAGTAAAAACAAGGAAAAGACATTTAAAAATCAGTGGGACCAGATGTTCATAGTTACATGTTAACTGTTAGAAAGGCACTAAAAAAAAAATCACCTTACAGGAGAGAATAAAATCTGAAAGTGATCAACAGGCAAGATTACTCCCCTGTGGACAGCAGTGAAGTTCTGTGGGATCATAACTATAAATTATATTGATCTGCAAAAAAGAGGACTTGCATACTATACAATGTCCAGCTGATAATGTTTTTTGTTCTTAAAAAGACTTTGCTGAGGTATTTTCAATAATTTTCAGATATTCTTTAGATTATAATGTAACTTCTTGAAGCTTGAAAATGAAATTGACTCATTTTTAGTGTGTATACACATGGTTATATTGCAAGCACAAGCACATAGAGACAAACTGAGAAAGGATAAAGCACAGTATGAGTTACACCTAGAGAGGGACATAAAAGGCAACAAGAAGAGGTTCTTTTAATACATGAGGAGCAAGAGAAAGATGAAGAAAAGTGTAGTACTACTTAGTGAGGAAGGACAGCTGATAACAGATGACATCACAAAAGCTGAGGTGTTTAATGCTCCTTTGCTTCAGTCTTCACTAAAAAGATTAATTGTGACCAGATAATCATCACACTTAATATTAAAACGGGGGGAGGAACACAAGCCAAAACAGGGAATGACCAGGTTAAAGAATATTTATAGGTAAAATTAGATCAGGTTGGAGGACCTGATAAAATAAATTCTAGAGTACTTAAGGGACTAGCTGAAGCAGTCTCAAAACTGATAGCAATTATCTTTGAGAACTCATGAAGTTCAGGTGAGATTCCAGAGGACTAGAGAAGGGCAAATATAGTACCTATCTTTAAAAAGGGGAACAAACAGAACCCGGGGAATTATAGACCAGTCTGCCTAACTTTGATGCCTGGAAAGATACTGGAACAGATTATTTAACAATCAATTTGTAAGCACCCAAAGGATAATAGGGTTATAAAGAAGAGTCCGTACGGATTTCTCAAGAATAAATCATGCCAAAAAAGCTAATTTCCGTCTTTGCCAAGGTTACTGGCCCAGTGGAGGGAGGGAATGCAACTGATGTGATCTATCTTCATTTTAGTAAGGCTTTTAACAGTCCCACATGACATTTTCATGTAGTCTACATTAAATTACCATAAAGTGGGTGCAAAACTGATTTAAAGATGATACTCAATGGTTTGCTTTCAAACTGGGAGGTGGTAAGTCTTGCATCTGCTATTATTCCATATTCTCATTAATTACTTGGATAATGGAGTGGAGAGTATGCTTATCAAATTTACAGGTGACACCAACACTGGAGGAGTTGCAAGGACAGGATTAGTATTCAGAAGCTGGACAAATTAGAGAATTGCTCTGAAATCAAGAGGATGAAATTTAATATAGATAAATAGAAAATACACTTAGGAAAGAAAAAATCAAATGCTTAACTACAAAATAGGAAAATAACTGACTGGGTGGTAGTACTGCTCAAAAGGATCTGAGGATTATAGAGGATCACAAACTGAATGAGTCCACATGTGATGCAGTTGCAAAAAAGGCTAATATCATTCTGGGGTGTACTATCAGGAAGGTTGTATGCAAGACACAGGAGGAAATTTATCCACTCTACTTGTTACTGGTGAGGCCTCAGCTAGAGTACTGTGTCCAGTTCTGGGTTCCATACTTTAGGAGAGATGTGGACAAATTGGAGAGAGTCCAGGGAGAGCAACAAAAATGAAATCTGAGCTATAAGGAAAGACTGAAAACATTGGGCATGTTTAATCTTGATGAAAAAGAAACACTAAGTGGGGGACCTGATAACAACAGTCTTCAAATATATTAGGGGCTGTTATCAAGAGGACTGTGATCAATTGTTCTCCATGTCCACGGAGACAGGACAAGAAGTAATGAGCTTAATTTTCAGCCAGGGAGATATAGATTAGATATTAAGAAAATCTTTCTAACTATAATGGTAGTTAAATTCGGGAACAGACTTCCAAGGGAAGTTGTGGAATCCCTATCACTGAAGGTTTTTAGCACTAAATCAGACAAACACCTGTCAGGGATGGTCTAGGTTTATCTGGGGCTGGACTAGATAACTTCTTAAGGTCCCTACTAGTCCTACATTTCTACGATTGCAGGACTGCTCAAAAGTACTTGGATGCAGGCATTGATTTTTAATGTTTATTATATTAACAAATAAGCATTTAAGAAAAAAATAAGAATATATGAATAATTGCATGTGATTTATAAAGAAAGTTCAGTAAAAATATTTGGGTTCTACCATTCATCTTGGCCCTTTAATGTTGCCTTTAATTGAAATGTCTCTTTACTTTTATTATCTCCAAGAATTCAAATAAAATGGCCTTAAACTATTTCATCAAAGAAACCACATGAAGATCTTATTTATATTACACAAAATACTCAATCTACTCCACTCTATATTTCAACAGGAACCATTATTGGTGTTTTGACAATTTAGTAATTATCTATGCAGTCACGAAATCAATTTAAATTGATTAATTGAACTGCTTGTTCTTCTGCATTTTGTTTTATCAACTGCTATTAACACTGCATAAATATTAATATTTATAGATTATAGAGATTACTAGGAGCAATTAGCACATTTTGAAATATTATTCAGAGAAAACAAATGTCAAACATGATTAAGTAAACTCAGGTTTTCATAATAAAAAATAAATCATATTATTTCAGTTTAAGGAAATATTGTGTTCTACATTAGAAAAGTTTGCCAAGATGAGTATACTCTTAAATGTTAGTGGATTGAATCTTGCCTACCACCCAACACACAATTTTTGTATATACTCTTGGTCTATTAGAACTATGTTGGGTTTGAGGGAATGCAGCCTCATCTTATGAAAAAAGGCATCTCTAGATCGCTCGGTTGCCACTATGCACAGTGGTTTTGAGAGTCATTGGGTGTGTGTGATCACAAACTCACTAGTCACATCACTGCCTCTCTACTCTGCTCTCCTCCCCAGCTTATATGCAAACCTCTGTTACAGAGATGTATGCAGAGCTGATGCACAGCCCAGCTTTACTACCTACTGGGGGCATGGAATCTGCAACCACTTAAATTTTTATTGGCTATGTACATAGCAAACTGAGATTAACACCCAATACGTAACATGTGCTTATTCCACTGTTACCTGTTCTCTCACCATTCTGTCCCATTTGTACGTTCCCAGGCTGTGTCTTGTTATTATCAGACCTGACCATGAGCTCTTAGGAGTCAGAACTGTCTTGTTTGTTTGTACAGCATCCAGCACAATAGGGACATGACACACTACTGCTAGACAAACAGTAAATAGTGAGAGTAGAACAAAGTTGCACAATGTTTGTGGAGGGGACCTTCTATGGCTTCCTAATGAAAGGCAACAATGAGATAAAGAAAAAAACATCTTAGATATTCTAATTCAGCAATAATCCTTAATAGAGATTGTGTCAGTCTGGGATCTTACAATACCCTTATGTATTGTTAGGACAAGGCACAACTGCCTGACAAGTGACAATCTACTCTGCTAGCAATACGCACACCACATACATCTTAAGATGTCTTCTGTGATTACAAATACACTCTTACTCTATATTCATGATCCCATTTAAAGGAAAGAATAAATTAATAGGTAAAATCTTTTCTTAATTTCCAAAAAATCATATTAGTTATCGTTTATTAAATCCAAATTACATTTTAAAACACAACTGTTCATAATTCAGCAGAGCCTTGGTAAACATACATCCCTACTATTCTCTCAGACAGTATAATGGGAAAGCTTCCACAGTTAATTTTTAGATATACAAATGTGAAATCATGATTATGATTGGGTTTATCTCTACTTGAAGTAATGGAGCTCAAAACGCAACTCTTGTTTAAAGTATCCTGTGAAAAAATTGCATTACGTTCTTCAGATTCTAGCCCACAGCCAAAATCACATTGAATTGTACATTGCTGAGGAGAGTTTGGGTGACCAAGGGGGAGGAATTTCCAAAATGGAGCAACGATGGAAGATGCACACACACACACACACACACACACACCTTCACAGAACAACAATGGAGTTAGATTTAAAGAAGGAAATACAGCCTACTAGGGTGACCAGCTATCCTGATTTTATAGGGTCAGTCCTGATAATCCAGGCTGTGTCTTTCATAGGAACCTATTACCATCACCCCGCACCCACCCTCTGACCCAATTTTTCACACTTGCTATCTGGTCACCTTTCACCCTATCAAACAATAATTAAGCACTTGGCTAAATCCTTATAAGTCTGTTGAAATATTATAAAACGCCAAATACCCATTTTATTCCTTTTTTAAAAGGCTGGCCTTTCTAAGGGAAGAACAAATGAGGAAAAACAGAAACATACAAGTTAGAGACCTGTTAGGAAACCTATTGCACCACCATTCCCTTCACTACTTTTCTGATATTTTGGACAATTTAGTTTTCAGACTCTCAAGTCATGGAGCTTCCACCATTTCCACAATGTAATATGTTTTACTGTACATTTTCCACAGCCAAATACATTTTCTTGATAGTCAGCCTCATTTTTCTTTTCTTAGTTTCACTCCATTACCTCTTCCTCACTTCATGCAAAACACTACAGAATTTTATTCCATGTCTACTGTCTATACCTTTGAAGCATTAAGACTTTTATCTGTTTCTTCTCTTATTTCCTTAGTCACTTACTCAAGCTATACATAAGGTCTTTTAACCTGTCCACCATCTATCCAGGTAATTTTATGGTCCTCACCTGTGTAGAATCTGAGCACCTCATAGTCATGAATGGATTTTATGCTCACAATTGTGTGCTCTCTATGTTACATATGGAAAACTGAGGCACAAGGTAGATCAAGCAATTGTCCAGGTTGCACAGGACTGAAGTCTATGACAGAGCTGGGAATTGGACAGAGTTCTACCAAAGCCCAGACCAGGGCTTTAAATACCAGATCATCTTTCTTCCTCTCAGGTTAATCTCTCTTATGCTTTATACCTTTTGTTGCTCTTCTCTCAACTGCCTGCAGTTTTTACTCAATATTTCTGGGAATGAGTATCCAGAAAACATGGTTACTCACCTTTGTAACTGTTGTTCTTCGAGATGTGTTGCTCATATCCATTCCAGTAGGTGTACGTGCCGCGCGTGCACGTTCGTCGGAGAACTTTTACCCTAGCAACTCCAGCGGGCCGGCAGGTCGCCCCCTAGAGTGGC